>NC_079447.1:41257835-41557835 GCF_903798145.1 Danio aesculapii | reverse complement strand
ACAAATTTCGCAATCTCCAGATATGTTTATAGGGGAACGTATTAATATTGAGCCCTGGTTGTAAAAAGGACAGAATGCTCAAGCATATCTGGGATGTATTACAAGTTTCTTATCTTAGGTGCTTATCTTAAATTTTTTGCTAATTTGTATTACAGAAGCAAATCTTAACTTGATTTGAGATTCTTATCTTATCGTATAAAATCATTTCTTATCTTTAGTTAATAAATTTTTTTATTTGGTTTGCCAATCCTTTCTCAGGTCTGTTAACTAGAACTGTGCGAGCTGCTAATGAGTTAGCTCTAACAAAACCGGCAAGCTCATTTCAGTGCTGCAATGACCTGAACATTAAAAGCATGAAATTCCTGTAAGCGGACATGTGCTTCCTCATCTTATCCACTAGATGCATGGAATAATCATTGAAAAAAATTGCATGAAGTGCATACATCAGCAATTGTAATGCCATTAATGGACAAAGCAGTTTTTCCCCTTTGCTTTTTGAATAATTTTGAAGTTAGAACATTTGTCCGGTCGCCCTAAAATGATTATTATTATTTTTCATTATTATTATTTGTATTTTTTTTTAGTCAAGTTAAAGTTTTTGTAATGCTGTAGTGACATTGCAGTCCAAGCATCTGGAATGTCTCCTTGCCGAAGTTCTTTGTTTGTATGTCACAGGAATTCTTGTCATTGTTTTAAATCCTTTTCACATTTTATGAGTTCTTTATAAGTTCACAGCTAATAAAAATAATAGCACACATGCAAATGTACAGCATATACACATAAAACATATTTTGTATCTTTGGGTTCAGTATTAAATATGACACTCAGTGAACCAGAAACTCCTGTATTTTTTTCCCTGGAACAAACAAACAAATTGATATAAACTACGACTCTGAAAGTAATTTGCATCTACACTGTGAATGTTCACTGATCCACAACAATCAGCATTCATTTATTTTATTTTATTTTAAATTCAGTCCTTCATATCATACATGCCATATCACTTATATCACATATCATATCCTATCTCATCTCTCATTTCATATATCATCTCATATTATATGATCTCACATCTCATATCATATTAACTTACATCTCATATCATGTTGCATATCTTGTCATATATGATATATCATGTCATATCGTAGCCTTCCACATCTCATATCATATCTTGCTGAATGTTTATCCTTACCGTGTGCCCCCTTCTGTACTTTTTGTTTCTTTTGTTTATTTGTTTAAATGAGCTCTTAATTGGGAAGCTTTTTTTGTGCTCGCAAGAGGATGGCAGGGAGCTCCTAATTTTTAAGCTCAATAGAGTGCACACTAGTGAATGTTAAAAACAAATGTTATGTATACGTGATTATGATTTATGAAATTATCATATAACTATTCATGTTGGATAATATTTGGACTATTTTGATAAATTGTTTGAGTGTATTTGTGTGCAGTTGACCCCTCTGTCAATTTTTATAATGGTGCAGTTGCATTAAAGGTGCAGTAGGTGATCTGCCTAAATGCTAACCGGTTTGCATAATATGTTTGAGACACAATCCCTCTCCTGCCGGCCAAAGCCACACTTGCTGAAATTGCGAACGCGCACATTAAAGATGACAGAGACCCACTAGATCATGTCATTCGCCAGTTAGAAAACTTTACAGTACTTTATAATACTACAATTCTAAATTAAAAACTGTATTATATTTAGCACGTTTTCAGTTATGTAGTTAGCAAGTAAAACTTATTTTAATATTAAATATTTTAAATATTTTATACATGCAAAGATTGCTGCAAAGATTGCTGGTCTCTCACTCTCTCATGCGCTTTGTCCTAAAGCAACTACTGTATGCTTAGTTTTTGACCAGTGGGGTGCAGGAATTACACTTATTAGTAAGCCATACTTACATGCTATTTCAGACCGAATATTCAGAGTAGCATTGTAAACAATACAGGGAGTGCGTCACAGGTTGACATTGTTCAAAAATGAACCAAAGTGAATATAAAATTAGCTTCACCTCAGTAAAGCAGGCTAGATGGAATAGCGCTGTTTACTTATGTTTTGTTATTAAACTAAATAAAAATAAGCATTATCAATGCTGTAAATGGTCTCTTTCGAAACTGAAAATAGTCACATCGATTGTTTGCCTGAAGATTTCAGTGGCTGAACAACACTTCCGTGCATATAACCCATTTGTAACAACAAAATCTACTTAAATAGTTTTAAAACATAACATTACCTGTCTAAAAGACATACTTCAGCAATGGTGTCGTCTTCCTCCTGTGTGCAAAAGTAACCTTATTGAATTAGGATTGAATAAAATATTGAATTAGGATTTTAAAAAGTTTTGATTCAGCATTTGTTTTTACCGCTGTCACTTGCGTCCACGTGAACGAGAATCGGCGGATCTGCGTGAACAGAGGTAAGCAGTTGTACAAATCTACTTTTGGTGACAGACAGTTTGGGCTACTTAGCAGAATTATGGGAATTATTTGCCCGACAGTATTCAGTTGGAAGAATTTTTTTAGTCTCATGCCTTACCCAGAATATAAAAATACATATAAAAGCAATTAGATCATTTACTTTAATCATTACTATTGGAATGTAAAGAGACTTCCAACCAGCACAACAACAACAAAAAAATTTCTGATGACAATCATCTACTGCACCTTTAATATAAGGGCCAGATTTAGTTTACGAGTCTTTTTGTTTTTTCTTTTTAGACATGAAAATTAACAGTAATTACATTCATTCGATTTGACTAAAATATGTTCATTCAGGTGCAAAAACAAAACAAACAAAAAAAAAAAAACAGAACTGGTAAGTCATTCATTAGAAAGATTAATTCAAAGACATTGCACTTTCAGGAAATCATTCTGTTATCATTCTGACACATTTTCATTGGCAGAGCAAAAATAGCAAAACTAATTGGTAATACTGAATCTGAAAGTTATTAAAAATTAATATATTTGTATGGAATTGTTGTGTGCACTTGCAGCAGTGTTGATATGATCTATGTAAGTGGTTGCATCAGTTTGGTCTGTGAATATCATATATAATGAAACAAAGTAGAAATACCGTGTAATAAGACATTGGAGAAATTCAAACCATAAACCTTCAATCTTAACTATTACTTGTGTGTTAAATCATTGAGCAAACTTTTTTTTGAAAGTTAATTACAAATGAGATGAGGTAATTAATTACTTTATATGACTTATTTTAGTTGCTAGCATTCCGTACAGCATACTAATAGTTTATATCAACACAACCGTATAAATTGACCTGTTCATTTCAGCATTTGTCAAGCCAACATCAAAGTTTGTTTACAAGCTACTTATTAGTGCTTTAATAAAATATAATTTTGGCTGTGTTATTAATGTTAATTTCATTTTAATTTAATATCCCTTTTTGTAATGTTGAGAGTTGTGTGTGTATGTGTTTTTGATCCACGAGGAAGCCGCTATTTAATTAGACAGGCCCTCCTGAGGAGCACTCAAGCGAGAACGCTTAAACCCCGCAAGCAACAATCGCGTGTGTTATTGTGAGACTCACACACACACACAGAGCTGTCTCAGTGTGAAATGTGGCACTCGGAGGATTTATCTGCTAATTCGGTCTCCTGCGAGCAGACACCACACACACACTGTTTATTTAGTCAGGGTTGAGGGTCCGTCGCTGTGTGGCTGGAAGGATCAACAGTGGGCAGTTAAAGAAACACTCTTTTCCTCTCTCACCTGTTTCTCATCTTTCTTTCCTTTCAAACTAAGAGAGCAGTAGGACTAGACAGATGACTAGAGGGCATGCCCATTGTCTGACACCTGCTGTTTTCATTTTCCATCCCTTTATTTGTTCTCTCAGTCCTTGTCTTGTTATGTCTTTCTCTCGCACTTTTTTTTTTTTTGGACCTCATGTTGTTCTGGACTGGGTTCACTTGCTTTAATCTGCTGTCGTTCAACAGCGAAGAAGTCAGTTAAATCTGGAAAAAAATACCTGGCATTTGCATTCATCTGTGGCAGTTATGTTGAAATACATGCTTAAAAAAAGAAAAAGAAATCAACAAAATACATATTTTAATGAAATGAAATGCAGGTTGAGCAACAATGCCACAGAAATGCCACACAAAACAAATCCTAACAAATTTCAAGGTGTAAAAAAACAGGTTGTACAATTAAGCTAAATATGTCATGATCAAAATAAAATGTTGAATTATTGAAAAGTTTTATTTTTTTTTTATTATTTATTTATTATATTTGGATGTGTACCTGTTATGTGCCTGAGGTCTGCTGGAGCCATGAGACCCGACCAGGGGTGCGTTTCCCAAACAACGACGTAACTCACGGCTAAACTATCATAGTATGATGCATCGTTTGGAAAAGAGTTATGTAGTGACGAGTGTTTCCCAAAACCCCTAGTTTCTCTGTCGCCGATCTATCGCTTGAATATCGTTAGTTATAGCGTAAAACACCCACAGTGATGTTTTAAACGGGGTGGAGTAACAACTTCTTTAGAGAAGAACCCCAGCATTTCTTTGTGCAAGTTATATTGCTTTACACAAACATGCATTTAAAATAAAATCCAATATTAGTTTTGGTAAAAACATGCACTAGTTTTCCATATTAATTGAAATATATGTAAACGCCACATATGGGCCTATGTTTCCTTTACTAGGATTATTGAGAAGTTGAACATTACATATTCTATTCTAAAACATAAAATCACTTACAAAAACTAACACGTATTCTAATCTCATATATAAATCATATAAATAAATAAATAAATAAATAATGAGGCTATTTATTATAAAATTAAATTTAATATGTATTATTTATTAGGAAATTTCAAAAATCCTACTTTAATAATCATATTAATGATGATGATGATGATAATGATAATGATGATTTTTTTTTACAACTTTGGAGACGTAACATAAAATCCGCTTTTAAATAATAGGTCACTTATAGCTTCTGCCATGAGGCTGTGTTCAAAATGACATCAATGTTTTTAAACTGCACTGAGAAGGAAGCACAATTGTAAACATGAAGATCGCTAAAACTAAACCGTAAAAATTGTTTGAAAGCAAATTACACCTAAGAGAGATGACTTTAATGCTTTTTATTTTTAATAATTCCAAGTTTAAATATTAGAATGTTCTGAATGAATAGGGCATAGGGGGGATAAGTGGGAACAGAACACAGCCAAAAACTATGTTTGTAACTTCAGCTCCAAAAGTGTAGTTGCAAGTGCACAAGTGACGCAGTTTGCGAATGTTCGTTGGAATGACAGATTTGGGAAACGGCAAATCAACAAACTATGTTTGTAATGATGGAACTTGCGACCTTAGTTGGCTAACGATGGGGAAACGCACCCCAGATTTCTTGAGGCACGGAAATAAATTTCCAGATGCGGTCAGTAACTCTGGTGTAATTTGAACGGGACCAGGCAGTCTAACAATACAGCATTCCCGAGCCCCAACCTATTTCGGAACAGCATATCTGTGATTTCCTCATTCTTATTGAGGGCCAGTACAGCCAATGCTCACGACTGTTATGTTGAACACATGACCAGTGCTTTCTGCAGTCTGTGCAGTATCATCTGCATAACGGTCCTCAGAATGGGTTTTACCAACATGGGAGAGCAAAGTGTAGATGCCTGATGTGGGTTTTTGACAGACAACCTACAGTTTTATCTGTAATCTCTCTCTTTTGGTAGTACCCATTTTAAACGTGAGATTTTGGAAACCAGATCTAAATTTAGCAGGAACGGTCGGGTCGGGTAGATAATTTTTCTAAGCGGGCAGCAGGTGAACAAAGACTGAATATATGGCTAGAGCAGTCGAGTGCGGAATAAAACCTTGCGGGAGCGAAATATTAATAAAAAATATTCCCGTGCAGACCTCTATTGTGTGCATCTTTTTACTTCATGTTCGTTACATTTCTGAGGATGAAAACAACAACAACAAAAAAAAGAAACAAAAGGAATGTAACTATTTTATGCATTGTCATAAAGTGGCTAATTCGTTCAGATTCATACAGTTTCAAAGAATTCCCCAAATTCCACTCCTAAACCCAACCGTCATTGATGGATGAGCAAATCATAATAAACTGTACAAATGAGATTACAAATGTACAGATGAGAAAACCACTAAATCAAAAGTACATATTGCTGTGAGATTACATTGGAACACCAAAGCCCATGAGAAGCATTTCTATTTCATAGCTGAAAACATTTTGTTTGTGTGAATAGGGCACGTATCCATGTCTTTTTTTTTTCTTCTTTTTTCTTTGGCAATGAAAGTGACACATTTTTAAAACACTGGCAGCATGCATGTAGCAAATCTGAGCATTCACAGTTGAGCATTTTTAGTATATTTCTTGCATTTCTGCAGCCTAAAAATGATTAGGTGCACATGCGCCGTTAGTGTCTGAATTCAGCATCTCTGTGAATTCTCTCATCACAATAAGATGCAGTAACGGATTCATCCAACAACTTAAATGTACAAGTTGCTCTAGAATAAAAGTTTTGTTTTGACAATAAATGTTTATTCTTTATATGTTAACAACACAAGTCAAAGGAGACATTGTTTGAAGGTAGCCAGTGTGCGAATTTGTTACAGATCTAGTAGATCAGTGATGAAATTAATCTAGTTTTTTTGGATGATTCACTTCAGGCAGTTCAGAACTGTTTTGTTAGTTTTTTTTTATTGTAGGAAACAATAATTTGATTGATCATGCACTTTGTTCTATTTCAACAATTTCCTGACCATTTACCATTTAAGCAAGCTAGAAGTGAAGAATTTTAAGTGTTTGAACTACAGTATAATAAATGTTTTGTTAAGTGAAGCCCGGTGTGTATGACTGTATATTGTTATTGGATCCCTGGAGATTACCTTCTTCATTCTTTCTTTCCTTCCTTCCTTCCTTCCTTCCTTCCTTCCTTCTTTCCTTCTTTTTCTTTCTTTCTGACTATTCAATTGATTAAAAGTGACATTAGAATCATTTACAACGCTGGAAATTATTTCTGTTGTTGTTTTGAACTTTCAGAATTTTAAAGGATGCTGAAAAAATGAAAATAAAATTGTTTAAAAAATATGAAACTGTTGTCATCAATGTTCTCAACATTGATGATGATGGTAAATCTTTCTTGGGCAACAAATCAGTAGGGGTGTAATAATAATACACTGATATGGATGAATATGCTGGGCCGTTATCGACGTTAACGTGCTGCTTTAACGCGAGACTCTTATCGCGCTATAAAAAAAATATCACCTTTAATTTATTCTCAAAGTTGGGTCGGGAGCTGGGTCTATTCTACGCAAGCTATGATGACTTTTACCTTGATATTTTAGTGCGGATGTATACCTGACCGGTAAGCCGTCTGACTAAAAAGTGCCCTTCTGAATCAAATCAGCAGGTTGCCTGATTTTGCAGTTCGGCAGTTTCACTTTGACTCATGAACATTTCATTCATGCTGTCGTGACAAACTGGGGTATTAGATGCAAATAAGGTCTATATTTCCAGTACCTTGTTGAATCTATGCTACAAAGGATTAAGGCAGTAATGAAGGCAAAATGGGGTGCAACCCGGTACTAGTAAGGTGTACCTAAAGTGGCCGGTGAGTGTATATCCAGTTGAAGTCAGAATTATTAGCCCCCCTGTCTGTATTTTTCCCCAATTTCTTTTTAACGGAGAGCAGATTTTTTCAACACATTTCTAAACATAATAGTTTATTATAACTCATTTCTAATAACTGATTTATTTTATCTTTGCCGTGATGACACTTCTATACAGCTTAAAGTGACATTGAAAGGTTTAACTAGGTTAATTAGGTTAACTAGGCAGGTTAGGGTTATTAGGCAAGTATTGTATAACGATGGTTTGTTCTGTAGACTATTGCAAAAATATAGAGCTTACAGAGGCTAATAATACTGACCTTAAAATGGCTTTTAAAAAATTAAAAACTGCTTTTATTCTAGCCGAATTAAAACAAAAAAGACTTTCACCAAAAGAAAAAAACATTATCAGACATACTGTGAAAATGTCCTTGCGCTGTTAAACATCATTTGGGAAATATTTAAAAAAGGAAAACAAATTAAAAGGGCGGTTAATAATTCTGACTTCAACTGTATATATACCGATGTGATTTAAATCAATGTATCTATTGATATTCCACTGAATCAAATTAAAACTAAATAGTATTTTGAAGTATTGAGAAATGTCACATGGCTAACTAAAATTATCAATATCATATGAGGAAACATCAGATTGACACACCTACAAATCGTTATTTTAAATGCAGAAATAAATGACATTTAACAACATATATAAATAGAACAAAGCTGTTTTTATCGAATATACGCTGACTTTGATGCCAGTCTCTTTCTCATGCCCTCGGCCACTTCTCCACTTCAAAGGGCAATTTGGTGATTAATCATTTGTGTTTGCCCTGCTGGTCTGTCCATCCATCTGTGTGTTTATTGAGATCTGAATCCACACACATGAACTCGCTGCTTCTGTAGCATGAGGTGAATAATAAACAGCCAGTGTTTACATCCAGTAATGAGTGCTTGCTTTAAACTGAACCAGACATGCCACTGTGGTCTTCTCTCTCCTACGTTGTTTGTCTTTTCATTTAGAGTTGCTACAGCCGTCTCGTACAATCTCGACTGAATATGGTGATATCAGAATGTCATGAAAAAAAAGCTTCCAAAAACCCCATCTACCCTTTCACCCTTGAGCCAAGAACTTCCAAAATAATTTCCTGTTCAGTGCATTACTGGTTAAATAGATGCATGTTTCTCAATCTCTTAGAAAATGGTGTGTTTATGGTGTGTATTCCACTCATGCAGGGTTTTGCTCGTCTCTCTGATCCCAAGAGAGCCAGTGATAGTAGCTTTTGGCACAGCATACAGGGTTTTGTTTGGTTTGTCAGTCTGAGTTGATCAGAAGTGTGGTCTCATCATCCTCTTCGGGCCTCTTCGGAGCAGGGCACCTGACGGCCCGTCCACTATGATCAGCTCAAGCGCAGCTAAGAATATATTACCTGCAGCATAGGGAGAAATCACCATAAAAAATACCACCACACAGCCCTTTATGGTTCAACAAAGCAACAACACAACACTTGTGGTTGTGAGACACAGAAGCATTGCTGTTTGACTGCTTAATATCAAACAAGATTTTTTTTATATGTAGTTTATGTTTTAAACTCACAGAGGTTACCGTTATTTGTATAGTGATATTGTGAATTATAAGTATTGCAATGTATTGAATTATAATTTATTGCTGTGTTGGCAACTCTACATTTTCAGCATCGTTATTTATGATTTAGTGTCACATCACTGGAATCATATGTTGGCTTGATGCTCTGGAAAACATTCAAATCATTAGTGGCTGTAAACACAGTTGAGATGCTTAATATTTTTGCATGGAAACTGTGATGTATAATTACAGTAAACCAAATCAATTAGTAATAATGCAAAATCCATAAATATTATATAGACATTTGATTGTATTATTAATTGTTTGGTTAACTTATTGTTAACTCCTTAAACTAGGGGTGTCAAAACTCGCTCCTGGAGGGCCGGTGTCCTGCATATTTTAGTTCCAACCCCAATTAAACACACCTGAACCAGCTAATCAAGCTCTTTCTTGGTATACTAAAAACTTCTAGGCATGTTTGCTGAAGGAAGTTGGAGCTAAACAATGCAGGACACCGACCTTCCAGGACCGAGTTTGGACACCCCTGCTTTAACAGAGTTGACAGTAACATAGTTGTCATTTTCCACCATTTTGTGCTTTAGCTCATGATTTGAACCTCAAACTAGATACTACATATCATGTTTAAAAGATAATTTATGTATTTTTATCATATTATTGTTTGTAAAATGTGAAATATCACAATAACAGAGTTGACAATAATACATCTACTATTGGTGTATTGTTTTTCACAAATGAATGAGGGAAAAGCCTTAAGGCCTTATATATAAGGCCTTATATGTATAGGCCTTAATGCCTTTCAGTGTCCCCACAGCATGATGCTGCCACCACCATGTTTCACTGTAGAGATGGTATTAGCCTGGTGATGAGCAGTGCCTGGTTTTCTCCAAACGTTACACCTGGCATTCACTCCAAAGAGTTCAATTTTAGTCTCATCGGACCAGAGAATTTTGTTTCTTATGGTCCGAGAGTCCTTCAGAAGCCTTTTGGCAAATTCCAGGCGGAGATTAGCTTCCATCTGGCCACTCTACCACACAGACCTGATTGGTGTATTGCTGAACAGAGGGTTGGTCTTCTGTAAGATTCTCTCCCTCCACAGAAAAATGCTAGAGCTCAGACAGAGTGACCATCGGGTTATTGACCACCTCCCTGACTAAGGCCCTTCTACCCCGATCACTTAGATGGCCGGCCAGCTCTAGGAAGAGTCTTGGGGGTTCCAAACATCTTCCACTTATGGATGATGGAGGCCACTGTGCTAATTGGAACTTTCAGAGCAGCAGACATTTTTCTGTAAAATTCCCCAGACTTGTGCCTCGAGACAATTCTGTCACAGAGGTCTACAGACAATTTTTTTTTGTCTTCATGCTTGGTTTGTGCTTTGACATGCACTGTCAACCCTGAGCCCTTATATAGACAGGTGTATGCCTTTTCAAATCATGTCCAATCCACTGATTTACCACAGGTGAACTCCAATTAAGCTGCTGAAACATTTTAAGAATGATCAGTGGAAACAGAATGTTCCTGAGCTCAATTTAGAGCTTCACACCAAAGGCTGTGAATACTTACATGTGATTTTTCAGGTTTTTTATTTTTGATAAATTTGCAACAATTTCAAAAAATCTTTTTTTCCCATTGTCATTATGGGGTGTTGTGTGAAGAATTTTGAGGAAATCAATGAATTTAATCTATTTTGGAATAAGGCTGTAACATAAAACAATATGGAAAAAGTGAAGCGCTATGAATACTTTCCGGATGCACTGTACATGTATATTAAACATCATTTTCTTTATCGAGTTCTTGTGAGATGGAGTTTAGATAAAGTGTCAGGTGCTTAAGAGAGAAGAGTGTTCAAAATGAACAACTTAATTTTACATAAAATTTTACTTATATAATTCATATGAGCTGAAGTAAAATTAAAGTAACTTTTATTCTGTGAACTGATGTAGCTGCTTATCACAAATGATTCAGAAATTATATTATTTTATAATTTTTTTAGAGTCATACAGCATGGTTTCTGCTAAATTCATTCTACCATGGTGGGGCGCCACACCAAAATTCACTACGCCACGGCTGCATTACTTCTCATTCAAAACATTCATTCGTTGTTGTTTCTTAAATAGCGGGATATAATCTCACCAAAACATGTTGAGAGGTAAGTGAATTATAACAGAGCAACCTTTTCTGTCATCATAGTAGTGCAGTGCGTTATTTGTTTACCCTTTAAGGTGACATGGTGACTGACTGACAGGTGTGTGATGCATGACGCTAGTAAACACGGCGAAGCTTTCAGTTAAGATGAACACAGTTTCATTTCACTTTACTTCAGGACGCATTAATGTCGCTCGGTAGGTCTATTGGAGAAATTCATAAATATTCCTAGCAAATCGAATGAATAATAGAGACATACTTGTTACATAAACGCACTAAATCACGCTTCAGCAGTGTTTATTTGAGAGCACACAAGATAATCTGCACTTGATCAGCGTATATTTGAGGGCGTGCAAGAAGTGCATGAGTAGAGGAAATCAGCGCGCAAGCAAACATGAACACGCTCTCGACTTGTAAACTGCGCTCACAACATTTGTTATTGAAATAACGCCACAGGTTGTTGGTAGATCTGTGTAAAAGGCCCAACAGTCTGCCGCCACAGCTGGAAAAAATCCTAGAGGAAACACTGTACAGGCTGTTGATTAGCAGTGCATTATAAATGTATAAATGTTATCTTTATGAAAAGAAATTGCATAGTTCCTACAGAGAAATCAGCAGAATTTTTTTGTTGATGCTTGAAACTAGTTTCCATGCCTGATTTGTTTTTCTACGCTTGTCATGTTTGTAAACGCATTGTTCTTTCTGTTAATTTTCTGCAGATGTGATTCTGAAAATCGCTATCTTGGCAACCCACTAAGAGGAACATGTTACTGTAAGTAACACAGACACACACACACACAAATGCATGGGACTGGATGATTTCAATTCTATCTCAGTATTTTAAAGATTATTTTACTTAATGTATGGTACATTCCCTCTATATTTTATCTGTCTTCATTCATTCAATTTTCCTTAGGCATAGTCTATATTTCAGAGGTTGCCACAGCGGAATGAACCGCCAACTCTTCCGCCATATGTTTTACGCAGCGAATGTCCTTCCAACCACAACCTAGTTCTAGGAAACACACACATACACACTCATTCACACACATTCACACTCGTACACTACGGCCAATTTAGTTTATTCAATTCACCTGTACCGCATGTCTTTGGACTGTGGAGGAATCCGGAGCACCCGGAGGAAACCCACACAAACTCCACACAGAAATGTCAGCTGGCCCAGCTGGGACTCGAACCAGCGACCTTCTTGCTGTGAGGTGGCAGGGCTAATCACTGAGCCACCGTGCCACCTTTTATTCATCTTTTTACATTTATTTACCTTATGCAATTCGATAATTTTACAATCATTATCAGTCTGAATATGCCACATTCACAATGTTATTTATTTTTATGGCGACAAAGAAATTGCAAATATTCATTAAGTGCAAAATGCAGCCTTCACACACAAGACCTGTTTCAATCCTACATTTCACCCATGTGTTGACAGAGTAAATATTCACAGCACCTTCTGCAAGCGCTGCAGATGGAAGTGTTTCTCTGTAACCCCTCATCAGGACTCCATCACAGCATTCATCTATTCTTAGCAGTACAGCGCCACTTGTGTTGTTCATTTCACCTTCTGTCTGCTGTTGCTTCATGTGTGTATATGTGCGGGTATATGTGTGTGGTGTGTGTCTTTTATTCGTCGACCTTGTCACTAAATGCCAAGAGCTTAGCCTAAAGTGAAACATGTGTGCTCTTGGCTTGGCCCACAGCTGAGATGTGTGCTTCACATGTTGGTTGTTTGGCCAGGGATCAGTATAGTTGATTGTGGATTTCAGAGTCTGCATTCTGTCAGTGTTGTTAGAGAGAAAACAAAGATACACAAATAAAAAGACTAATATAGGCTAAAGCTAAAATAAATAGTGGTATTCATCAGCAATTACTATACAAAATCCTATTTTAACAAAACAAAACTGAAACTAGCAGCGCTTGGGAAACCAATAGCTCATTAGACACAAATAAAAAGAGCAAACTTTAAAAAGCTTTTCATTTGCTTGCTTGATATAAAAGGATTTAAATGTAAGAATTTTCATTTATTAATGGCTTTCTTTATTGCCAATGTGTGAACAGATAGAATGATTTGTATTGAAAGGACTTTTACACATTTTCTTCCAAACTCTTGTAAGCACATTATTATAAATTATTTATTAGTCTAATTTTCATAACCATCTGATGATAATAATAATAATAATAATAATAATAATAATAATAATAATAATAATAATAATAAACTATTCATTTATTCATTCATTTTCTTTTCAGCTTAGTCCCTTTATTAATCTGGGGTTGCCACAGCGGAATGAACCGCCAACTTATCCAGCACATGTTTTACGCAGCGGAAGCCCTTTCAGTCGCAACCCATCACTGGAAACATCCATACACACTCACTCACACATGTACACCACAGACAATTTGGCTTACCCAATTGAGCTATACCACATGTTTTTGGACTGTGGGGGGGAAACCGGAGCACCTGGAGAAAACCCACGCGAACACGGGGAGAACATGCAAATTCCACACAGAAATGCCAACTGACCCAACAGAGGTTCGAACCAGTGACCTGCTTTGAGGCGATTGTGCTACCCACTGAGCCACGGTGCTGCCAATAATAAATTATTATTATTATTATTATTATTATTATTATTATTATTATTATTATTATTATTATAAAAAGACAAATACTGTAAAATTATATACTATATATACAGTTAAGTATATATATATATATATATATATATATATATATATATATATATACAGTTGAAGTATATAATATACACACAGACACAATTTGCCTATTTGTTTTTGCTTTATATTTATCCATCTAGTTTTCACTTGATTATAATTAGTTGTTTTGTTTTTATTTGTGCTATAACTGTGCCACAACTTCAATAACCATTATTATTAAAAGATTTCAGAAATGTGCAATAATCCAAGATGTTTATGTCAAAGCTGCTGTGCCTCTGACTCTGCATTTACCGCTGACACACAGAAAATCTCTCACTCACAGTAAAGGTCTAGTTTACACTCAGAGCACTAGATGGCAGCCTCACAGCTTGAGTACTCATCCAGTTGTCTTTTTGATTGACAGAAATACAGAGCAGTCATACATTCCTCACCTGACCACAAAATAGGAACACATACACAGAAACAGTTTCATCTTCAGGAGTAATGGACACGAGCTGTCCTGTAAATGACTGGGAATGTCTGACAGCAGGGAATGAAACTAAGTCAGTACTTAAAAAAAAAAGCAATACTCTCACCAGTTTTCCCAGAAATATGCTCCCATCCCAGACCAGATTTGACCAGATAGGCTTTCGTAAATAGTCCTCCAATGCCACCAATGAACGTTTTAAAACCTAGCTGCATTTAATTACAAGGGCTCAGATAAGCAGAGAACATTCAGACAGCCAGGTTGTTAGTTTTAGTGAATGCAGAACCATCAGTGATGTAAAGACATGGAGATGGTTTCAAATGGAGTATTTTTTTAAGAGAATGGTCAGACAGGCAGGGGTTGAATGCCAGCAATAACACCAACAGAGTAAATCCAAGAACATAATCCATATAACAGTTTAAAGGTCAAAGTGGGGATGGCTGACGTGAAACTGACGTCTCGACACCGTATCAAGATCCTAAAGCTCGTATCAAGATCCTAAAGCGCAAGTGTTTCCAACACTGCACTGAAGTATGATCTAAAACACCCAGGTCATGTATAGCTAAGGTGATTCTAAACACCCAGGTCATGTGACTAAAGTGTTTCAAAACACAAGGTCACGTGACTAAAGCAATTCAAAACATTGGTCATTTCAGAAGTGTTTCGAGACCTGACGAATCTGCGTTTAACTGACAAGGTTGGACAAAAACTGTCATGTAGTCTAGTGGACTGTGCATGTGCACAGAGAAACTGTGCTGCAAATGGAAAGAGTTCAAATGCCGACTTGTACAAATACTTTGAAACTATGACATGATGTATTATAATAATGTTACTTTTTATGACCAAAACAAGACATATTTATTCACAAAGTTTTCATTGGGATGTCAGACCAATGTTAAACAAACAGGTTACAAGAACAGAGCGTTTAAAAACTAAAACATGTTCAGTTTAAGTCATTATTTGCCCCCCCTTTTTCTTTTTTTTTTTTTTTTTTCCAAATGATGTTTAACAAAACAAGGAAATGTTCACAGTATGTCTGATTATGTTTTTTCTTCTGGTGAAAGTCTTGTTTATTTTATTTCGGCTAGAATAAAATCAGTTTTTAATTTTTTAAAAGCCATTTTAGGGTCAAAATTATTAGCCCCTTTAAGCTATATATTTTTTTCAATAGTCTACAGAACAAACCATTGTTAAACAATAACTTGCCTAATTACCCTAACCTTAACATCAAGTCTTTAAATGTCACTTTAAGCTGTATAAAAGTGTCTTGAAAAATATCTAATAAAATATTATTTACTGTCATCATGGCAAAGATAAATTAAATCAGTTATTAGAAATGAGTTATTAAAACTATTATGTTTACAAATGTGTTAAAAAAATCTTCTCTCTGTTAAACAGAAATTGGGAAAAAATAAACAGGGGGCTAATCATTCTGACTTCAACTGTATATCTGCATCTCCCTGGAGTCGAACCCATTATCTCTGCATGCTAGTCAGGAACTTTCACCACTTCACTAAATCACATGAAACTTCAACTCTACAATGAGGGGTTTAATACCTCAATTTGCGTAACTGTTACTTTTTACTACTAGGTGTCACTGTAGAGATGGGTTTCAAAACTTCGACACATTTGCTTAGACTGTTTCGGTGTTTTATGAAGCCTCGCTTTGCCCACCACTAGATCAAGGCAGGCAGCAAATAATCAAAAAATTACAAACAATGCAAAGGGCAAAGCAGAAAAAAGGGCAAAAACAAGGAAAACACTTAGAATTGTAGGAACTCAAACAAGACTCAGCAATGGGAGAGTGTGTGAGTGGTATGTGTGTAATTAGTGTAAATGATCTACAGCTGTGTACGTGTGTGTGTGTGTGTGTGTGTGTGTGTGTGTGTGTGTGTGTGTGTGTTAATGTCCAGATTATTGACAGCTGTAGCAGGAGTTGATTGGCACAATGTCTCATGGGAGTTGTAGTTCAGGTCAGTGTACAGGGAGTAATCTCCACCAACGACGATCACAACAGTATTTATTATGACAAAACTGAAGAACTGGAAGCGATGAACTATATGGTATATTGAAAGCTCCTATGCTGTCGGCACCAATAGCCCAGTGGATCAGTGCGCCTATATATAGCACCATGGTGCTCATGGTGGCCCGAGTTTGATTCCTGGCTCAAGGTCCTATGCTTAAAAGCTTTTGTGCCACATCGTGTTTGTCCTTCATCAGCAATTGCTTCAGCAGTCTTGTTTTAGTTTAGCAGCTTTTAGCCTTGCTCTTTATACTATCATGATGATACGTTTTGATTACTTTAGCTCACCCATGAACATGATTTCTGCCGGAACCCTGTAGAATACAATTCAGACCACAACTTCCATGATTCCACACCCAGTTGCGACATCATCAAATTACGCTTTTGGTTGTTGTGAATATACGCCCTCTAGTGGTTAAATTAAATACTGTACCTTTAAATACTGAAGAAAACAAAACAAAAAAAAAAAAACAACAAGAATAATATCATTTACTGCATTTACTAATAAAATACTCCTTCCGATGAGTTTATGGACACTGCATGCCATTTCTCAGATAATTGTAACAATTTGTGACACTTTTCACTGATTACTGACATCCTTTCTGAGGTTTATGTTGGTTATTAGTTGAAAAGGTAATCAGCACACACAGGAGACGGCTCAGTGTCGATAGCACATGTGAGGGGTTTGCAAGGCTTTTATGAGCAGATCAGACTCGCGTTCCCTGTATATAGGAGGATTTATTACCAATGCATTATTTATAATTGACCTCCCCTCCAGTCTCTGCAGCACAATACTGTTATATCACTTCATGATTGATAGCGCACTGCATCATATCCTCCTGTGGTCAACAAATCCTTTCCAGCATCTCCCTTCGTGCCAGATGAAATGAAACACACATTATAAAGGAGATTTCGAACTGGATGTTCTTGTGTAGAATGTAGATAAATACAAGCAAACTGTGTATTTTCCCGGTTAAACTGAAAGCAAATGCAAATATTTTGTTATTAATTAGCTATTGTGCTAATGTGTTATATTCTTAAATATATTATTCATTTCATATAAATTGCTTTGAATATAGTTTTTTTTTTTTTTTTTGCACTGTTAGCTTACTTTTAGCTTGACTTTTTTTTTTTCTCAAATAAACCATTCCTTGTATTTTTCAGCGGTATCTTAAACTTTTTTAAATTATCATTGTTAGGTCAACTCAGATTTTATTAACTTTTTAATTATATTATATTTTATTTTATTTGAACTTGTAATTATAGTTGTATAGTTGCAGCTTTAATATTGTAAATTATAATTGTATAATTTATTATATAATTTAGCTTTACAGTTAAAAAAAAAACACTTTAAAAAACATTTTACATCTTTTACTTTAAGACTTTTAACATTTCAGATCTCAAGCTTTTGTCTTGGTGAATAATAATGGATATACTTTTGCCTACAAAATAGTTGAAAATTATACAAATGTCTAAATATAGTGAACCTGACGCATGCTGCACATTAAACTCAGCTCATGCCATAAGGCGTCTGACGTCAGTCATAGTTGGTTTAAATAACTGTGGTATCTATGATTATATTACACTTGAGTTCAGAATAAAGCAACTGTTCTTCTCCATTTCATATGCCTTGTATGGTGCAGTAAATGCTAAACAGAGCAGCCGGCCTGCAGTCTCTCTTACAGGCAAATGCATACTGTATAAACACAACACAAGCGGCAAGCTGTAAATCTTAATAAATTCACAATGCACAAAGCAGTTGTGGAAACCAATGATCTCAACACATTTAAGTAAACTGTAACTCATACAAGTTTCTTGCATAAACCTTCAAAGCTTCATTATTAATTATTATTTTTTTGTATTTTTTTTTCACTTTTAGCTCAAAACTACACTAGAAATTATTCACACCAATATAGTAACCATACAAAAATGCTAGAAAATGAAATGCTAAAGGCTTGTGCACACTGGAAAATCTCTTGCTTGTGCATATCAACGTTTTTCAACATTCCAAAACTATTTTAACTAGCGATGAGCAGAATCATTAAAGAGAATCAATTTCTGATGTTAAACGGAGCTTAATAGTAGCGATGTGCAACTTTATGTTTCTAACACTCGCTTGTTGCGCATTTT
This sequence comes from Danio aesculapii, assembly GCF_903798145.1. NCBI lineage: Eukaryota > Metazoa > Chordata > Actinopteri > Cypriniformes > Danionidae > Danio > Danio aesculapii. The sequence continues at coordinate 41,539,170 of NC_079447.1, read as the reverse complement.
CTTGTATATTTATTGCGTAAGGTTTTCCATTTCTGTGTTAACCTCCTCCACTAAAGCTAGACATAAGCCGGTTTAAGATTCTGACGGTATGATAACCTTGGATAAAATTATCATGGTTTCACAGTATTGTGGTTACTGCTCTAAAAATATTCTTTTTAATGTCTGGGTAAAAAAAAACAACTTTTTCCTCTTTAAACACAATATGCTTTGTTAAGAAACATTTAAAATGTTTTGGAGCAGTAAACATGTCAGGCTAAATAATTGAAATTAATCATTGACTTCTGCTGTCTTCTTTAGTTTCATAAATACAGATTTCTTTACAATTTAAAATGGCATCTTTGGATATCTTTTCTGCTGGAGATACTGTTGTCCTTAAAAACAAAAGACAAAAAACTAAACGTAAAAAAAAACCCTCTTACATATACCGTAGGAACGGTATAGAAGAAAGTTTTGGCAGTTTTAAAACCTTGACTTTTCCAAAGCGCGGTATACCTTGAAAATGGTTATTGTCCCATGCCTAACTATACAGCACACAAACACCTGGTCAAAAGTTTGTGGGAAAAACTTAAAAGCCTTGAAAATAATTAAGTAAATTAAACTTACCATCAAAACAAATTTCATCTGGAGTTCTTGTGTGCTTGGCTAGACAGTTTTGCACTTGAGCACCACCAAGTCGTTTTTTACTGTAACTTCAGCAGCTTAAGGCACGTGAACAAATACATGAATCTCATTGGTCGACCGATTTTTAACTTGGTGTTTAAAAAAAAACAAAACAAACAAAAAAAAAGACACAAGCCCCGGGGTGTTGAAAAATGACACTTTAATGCATGTCGATTTGTGCATTGGTGAACACACTCACAGTGGTGCTCTTTGTATTGAACTAATTTTGCATATTCTCTTTATACTGACATTTTTGTGATTTGTTTTAGGACTTCCGATTCAGTTGCCTATGGGAGAAATGACTAGGAATAATAGGCAAAATGTCAGAAAACTGTCAAACTACTCGCTCCAAACAAGTGTGTTCATGACTATAAATAAAAAGTAGAATAATATAAAAAGAAAATTTTGCAAAAGTTTGCTACATCAAACTGCTTCACGATCTGTTTTTAATGTCTAAAAATAAATGCAAGTGAATGAGACCGGAAGTCTGGAGCCAAAAGGATTCCAATGGCTGCTCCTGCTCGTCCTTGAAGAATAAGGTCAATAGACATGAGGCATTAAAGGTGCAACAGGAGATAATGAAATATGCTATTATTACCCTGATAGCACTGAAAGCTTGTGCCACACCCTGCAAATCACCAACCAAAGCCACAACGTGCACAAGAGAACATGACTACAACACATCATGTAACATTCACAAGAGAGACATCCATACAGTTAGTATTTACAATTCCAAACATTAAAAAAATAAGGAAGGTTGATGTTTAGTTTCCATTCTCTGAACCACGTCTGTGAATGTGCCAATAATGTAATGTTTTGTGCACAAACAGGATGCACAGAGGTATGAAATTGCATATTTTGACAGGCAGGTAGGATAGCCTATCATAATGTTCAGACCGAAAGTTTTCATTGGATAAACTTTTTGGTCCTACACCTTCCACAGAATATTACGTGAAGTTTAATCTAAAAAAATTTCGAGAGGAGCACACGCTCATGATTGACCCAGCTGGCACATATAATCACGATCCTCCAATCAAAGGATCATAAGTTCCTATATATATATATATATATATATATATATATATATATATATATATATATAAATATATATATATATATATATATAAATATATATATATATATATATATATATATATATATATATATATATATATATATATATATATATATATATATATGTATCGTCATTATCTTTCTACAACTATCTTCGTCTGGAAGAAACCCCCCTCCTTCCCTTCTTTCACCTTTATCTAGAATGTGTGGCACGGCAGCCCAGTGACTAGCACTGTTGCCTCACAGCAAGAAGTCCAGTGGTTCTGGCTTCTTGCTCGACCATCTGGTATTTCTGTGTGGAGTTGCATGTTCTCACCGTGTCCGCGTGGGTTTCCCCCGGGTTCCCCGGTTTCCTCCCAAGGTCCAAATATGCTCTATATTATAGACAAAATAAACCTAAGTCTCTTTTACTAGACGTCTCGCTCTCAGGAAGTTCACCTTAGCCTCAGCTGCGGGGGAGTTTTTAGATCGTCCTGAGCTCACTCTCCCCTCGCCCCACAAAGGGAAGGAGCCCTGGACTTGAGGATCCCTTGAGCGCAGGGCTCTCTCCCGGGACAGCATGCCAAACAAGCTTTTAATAAATCATGAACAAAGTGTGAAAATACATAAAAATAAAATTGGAACACTTAGAACACAACTGTGACTTTCAACCATCAAAACAAAGATAGTTTCTGAAGATGATCACCTACAGTATTGCAACCTTAAAATGTCAACTACAATCATAAGCAAAAATCTCTGTCAGTTTAAGATGAGCGGATTTAGAATAGAATTGATTTTCACTTGTATTTGAGTAAAGGAAATCATGTAATAAGGTCATTCCGCTGTTTAAAACTCTTTGATTATACACAGCGCACCTAGTCTGATTTTAAACTGGCACTGCTTCATTCACTCTATCAGTTTTTATCTCATCACACATGTTCAGTCATTCAGTCGTCCGTCGTTTGAATACGTAAGGCGGACACATTTGCTAATCTGACCAATTAAAACCATGAAGAGAGACTATAGTCAGAGCGAGACTATATCACTCCCTCAGGGAACGTCAGTGACATTTACCCACTGAGCGGGATTGATGTTTACGCTTCGCCTTTGTAATTCAACCAGCCTTGAACACACTAATGTTTGTTATCACTAGGAGAAAAATCAAGGACCATCAAACATGATAATACTAATGATGGCGATAAATGCAACTCAGCGTACCGGTAATTGAATGTCCCTTTCACTAGCATAATGAATGGATGTTTATTACAGTTTGACCTCCAGTACCATCAGGGTCATGTTACATTTTACATATACTGGATGATGTATGTTATGCAATCATAACTGTCACCAAATGGTGGTCTTTATCAGACTAAAGGTCAGATTTATCATGTTGTGTCAGATTTTAATAGCATAGAGCAATAGTGGCTGCAGTGGATTTAACAAACATATAAAAGATGTATAAATACTTTGAAATAAACACATTTCAGAAACATACTGTTCAGTTCATCAAGTGTAGTTCTCTGGGATCAGCCTGGTGGTTAGTTCCCATAACTATCCTATACGGTTTTGGTTCTGTGGCATAATAGCTCTGTTTTTACAGATGTACCTACTGTACTAAATATTGATAGCAAGCAATTTAGATAATCTCAAAAAACACAACACAATGTAATTAATAAGGTGCATAATGCATATTTTTTAAAGAAACTTATGAAGAACATAATCACAGTGACAAGAAACATTTATTTCTTCACATTAAACTATGTAATTCATCTTTTGTTCACTATAACTGTTCACGTCAACCTAAACATTATTTACCAGAACCAAGACATATGTAACTATACTATGCACCACATATTTATTTATTTGTTTGTTTTCTGTAATAATATAATAATATAATACCTAACCTCACAAATTCACAAGGAATAAATATAAAAAAAATAAAGATTTTCCGTTTTCTCAGTCACAGACTGCAGTATCTTTGGCTTTTGAAGTATATGTTCATTGTATTCGGATTAGGTATCAAGTTCTGGCTCAAACATGTAAAGGCTGTTATATATATATATATATACAAAACTGTGACTAGTTTAGTATATATATATATATATATATATATATATATATATATATATATATATATATATATATATATATATATATACAAAACTGTGACTAGTTTAGTATATATATATATATATATATATATATATATATATATATATATATATATATATATATATATATATATATATATATATATACTAAACTAGTCACAGCAGCGGGAATCGACTTGCATGACTTGAATGTGACACATCTTGTCACGTACAGGTGGATGGGGAAAAGCACTCAAATGCTGACTACGATGGATTTATTAGTTATAAAATAAGACAAAAACTACAGAAAAAAATAACAAGGACAGTGGGACTAGACAATAAACAGGAGAGCACATGACACAAAGAAACACTACAAGCCATGTGCTCACATAAAACGAGACTAGAACATGCAGACAATGAGAGAACTTATTAACTGTTCACATAATGCACTAAACACACGGCCACAATGTAAACACCAGGCCATGTGCTTTTACAACACCAAAAGAACACAAGATACGAGTACGTGATCTTACCGTGCACTCACACATGCAATGTGCATGTTTCATTTCAGCGCCAACCGAACCCAACTAGACTGAGATACTGAGAATGAAACATCAAGCGTGAGCGCGCACGGCCCGAGTGCAGCCAGGACGCCACTTACACAATGAAAAGGACAGAAAAAGATGAGAAATATGAGTGCTCGACCTGAGAAAACTCAAGCAGAGCACAACATACAAGACATGACAGGACTAGTGTCTGGACTCTGCCACCAAAACAAGAATTAACAAGACCAGAGTGGCAGAATCCTGACACATCTATTAAAAAAGAAAGAAAATAAATAAATAAAAACTATAGCTAACATTGTCAGTAGAACTCAGAACACATAAAATAATAAAAATGGAGATCATAACATCCCATTAACTTTTGATAAACTTTTGTAATTGAAGTTAAACATTTGCCTGTTTTCACATTATGCATATTTCATTTCTGCAGCAATAGTGCTGGAGTCAAATTGCATTAGCGATTCAAGACCTTGAATAGCATTCTTTCTTTCTTTCTTTCTACTACCAACCTTCCACCATTCCTTTCATTCCACCTTCCTTGCATTTCTTCATTTCTCCTTTCCTGCTTTCTTTCCTTCCTTCATTTCACCCTTGATGTCTTAAATATGGTTTAAAATTTGTAACCATAGTGTTTACTTTAACTTAAATACATGATTTGTTAAAGACAGTTCTGATACTCTTAGGAAAGACTCCAACAAATATATTTATACCTGATAGACTAACAGCCAACTTTCTCCTAAACTGAATCAAAGCCAAAACTGTCCCAGCAGCCAGACAGACACATCCAGACATCCTCAGGTCCCTCATCAAAAACTAATCAGGCATTCTGCCTAGACAGCTAAATACTTTTAGGCAGGCTGCTTTGTGTTTGCATGCAAAGGCACTTTAATTTGGACATCTAAAGCCTGATCTTATTTTCTTAAGATAATTGTATTGGCTTTAAGCCTATGTAGATATATTCTCCAATCAAGACAATGTTACAGTGCGTGAGGATGAATTAGAATTTTCTTTCCTTTCATCACATTTTGGTCACAGTGATGTTATGAAGATAATCGTGTCATTCAAGATCCAAAACCTCTAATGTCAATTGATTCTATTTAAGATATAAGTGCTTTCAAATAATTGTTCCACAGGCAGTGGAGATGTTGAATACAAATTATTCACACTCGAAATATAATAGTCATTAAGCTGCATACTGCACAGTTTCGTCCCAGAACAGCTCCTGAAGTGGTTTGATCGTTCAGGCTTATATGTCTTGAATGCACATCATATGGCATTTACACTTGCCCCTTTCACAATTGGACCGATATCCAATCAGAAAAATAAGTCCCTTTTGGACACATGTTTTGAAGTCTTGATTTGCCTGCTGGTGGTCAGTGAGTGTTCCCTGTTGGATTACTGTGTATTGACTTTGGACTGTTTTCCTCGTTCTGTGATTGTTTGTTGCCTGCCTTGACCTCTCATCTGTTTGTTGCATTACTCTATTGCATTTCCCTGAACATTGTTGTATGCTGGTGTTGCCTCTGCCTGTTCTAACTACTTATAACAAAGCTGCATTTGTATCCCCAGTTTTGCTTTCACACTTCCATACATTGTTGATTTTGTTCATACATGATTTTACAGTATTTCTCAGCATATCACTTTCCCTTCTTTCATTCCAAACAGACTTATGTAATTGACATCAAACAAACAAAACATACAGAGCTTGCACATGTTTGGATTTTTTCTAATTGGTGTGATGATATGTGAGTACAGTTGTCAGACATAATTTCTCTGTGTGTCTTATGTTGTGTTTTTTCGTGTCTGTTTTATGTTTTGTGTGTTAGCCTCCATTGTTTCCTGCGTTCTTCCCCTATGCTCTCTGTGCCACACACTAGTTTTTTCCCCATAGTTATTCACCCTTGTTAGTCATCTTTGTAGTCGGCCTAGTGACTGTGTCTGCCTCATTTTAACTCATTGGGCTCTATTTTAACAATCTAGGTGCAAAGTCTAAAGTGCTGGATGCAAAAGCATTAAGGGCATGTCCGAATCCACTTTTGCGAATTTAAGAACAGAAAAATATGCTTTGCGCCGCGACGCATGGTCTAACAGGGTTGTGCTAATTCTCCTAATGTGTTATAGGTCAATAGGTCATCTCCCATTCCCTTTAAAGCTGCGGTCACACTTGACTTTTCTTCCCATAGACATCCATTCATACGCACGCGAATGCGTCAGACTGGAAACGCAGTGTCATGCGTCAAGTTTCACAGGTTGCTGCAGTGCAAAGTTCAAGCTTGGTGAACTCTAACCTGCGAAATCGCATCACTTGACTGCATGAGACCAATTGAGGATCAAAACAGGACCTCTCTGGACAGAAATTTAAAACATGGAGCAATCGCTCGCTTTTATAGTGTCTAATCATCTTGTTTAATCCCGCCCCTTTTCACAGCGCCTCACGACAGAATTTCGCACACACAAAGCCCAGTGTGACCGTAGCTTAAGACATGGATGTCAAACTCAATTCCTGGAGGGGCCGCAGCCCTGCACAGTTTAGTTCCAGCCCTAATTAAACACAGCCGATCAAACAAATTACGTTTTTCGGTCTTGTTTGAAACCTACAGGTAAGTGTGTTGAAGCAGGGCTGGAACTAAACTGTGCAGGGCTTCGACCCTCCAGGACTTGAGTTTGACATCCCTGTTTTAAGAGTCAGTTGCGTCGCACCATGGCACATTTGCTATTTACATGGCGGACTTTGTAAGTGGAAAAACTGAATGGAAAAACCTCTTTACTTTCTATTTACTTTACTTTTACTATTTATTTTACTCCTTTACTTTCGTGAATAAGGAAACTGTGTTGTACGCACTCTACTGAAGACATCCATTAGCCTACATATTTAATTTATTTGTTAAGCGCAAAGATTTGTTTCAAAACTATTTCTAAATTCAGTTCTAATTTCCAGCAAACAAATAAATGAACAATAATAACGAATTGTGGTCAAAAACCTGAGTTATATCCAAACACACGTCCTGTTCATATGCCCATATAGTGATGCATACGTCTCTAAAACCTGACAGGTGGACAAATCTAAACTTGTTTTTATTAAAGCAGATATAAATATGCATATAATAAATAATACTGTTAATAATAATAACATTATACAAAAGCAAATTGTTATGAATAAACTGATTAAAGCTCCCCAGACATGAAGACATAGAGGCAGTGGTTTTTATATTTATGTTGTAAAAAATATCTTTAGTAAAATTTTAATCCTTTATTTTTTCATATGTAAAGATATGTGTTTTGTTGTACATCCTGTGTGTATTAGGCGTTTGAACCTGCATAGGTGCATAACTAACTCTCTCTGTGCTGGACTTTTCACTTTGGTGCAGTCTTATTTCAGTTGCTCAAAATAGCAATGCGCCAACAATGCACCTTAGCACACCTCCTTTTTAGACCGGTACACCCATGAGTCCACAAAGTAGTGCAAATGAAATTGCTATTTAAACAACGTGACGCAAAACGTGAAAATTAGGGTTGTGCTGGTCTTAAAATAGCAACAAATCACTCCAAACACATCTTATTGCATCCTGTGCATAATAGGGCCCATTATCTTGTTAGTCCTTATGTATTTATACCCCATTGTTTCACTTGAGTTGTGAGCAATTGAATGTGATGTGGTTCTTGCTTTCTTCTTCTACTTTGGATTGCCTTAAATTTGCTTTGGATTAATATTATTATTTTCTCCTGGAAATCTATCCACCTCTCTGTCCTTTGTCTACCTTAAGGCTAATTTATACTTCTGCGTCAAGTGCACGCATGTGGTCCGACGCAGCCTTTGTGTGGTCGCATAGCGCTCGCAAAGGCTGACGTTGACTCTCACCTCTTAAAAAGTGTAACTACACGTCGCAACAAGCCCGATGGAGCGAGTGTTTACAAGTGTAGAGTCCATGAAAGAGCTCCAGATGGAGACTTTTGTTTTGGGTTTACCTTATGATTAAAGTTGTTGCACGTCTGCCGGTCCCCACCTCTGAATGAGCACGTTTTAGCCACTTGTACATTAAGGTAGCATTCAGAAAAAACAAAACACCCATGAAGAAACTCAATACAGACGACCATAACATAACCTACTGCCAGCTAGAGTTTCAGAAGTGTTATTGCAGAGCAACACAAACAGCACGCAGAAGTATAAGTGCACAGTTATGCACATGGCAGGTACCGTGGGTCACAGCGATCGCTTGACTCAGACTCACTTTAAATTTGATTGATTTTTAAAATAAACATTGTTTACAGTTGAATACATTTTATTCTGTTTTTAACATCTTCATTACTTTTTGTGCTCTTAATATTGTTAAATTGAAAGGATTTTTGTGCAGTTAGGAGAATGGTTTTATTTAGATGTATTGATGTGTTTTACAGTAGTGAGTGATATTATAAAATGAGATACATCCACTTATTTCTCCCAAAACAATGCATTTTCGACCCAGTGCAACTAGTAATTTGTGTATTATTTTTTCCACTATTTTGCATTTTGAAACAGATACCTTACATCATACCTACAGTTGGATTTAACTTATAAACTGACAGGTATTATCCATCCATTATCAGGTATGATTGGCTAAATCATGTGCTTTTGTTATCCACACATGGCCCATGTGGAAAAAGCTGTAATTTGGTACTTCATTTCAGCTTGTTGCATTTGAACCAGTATATATTTAGCCTCAACTTATTATTTAAGGGCAGTGTGCCATTTCCTATCCTACTTCTAAAAAAGATGACTCCAGATGTCCCCAACTCTCTGCTGTTCTCATTACCGCCAGCAAGGTGTTCCAAAATTGAGGATGATAACGTTTATGGTGGAAGACATTAAATAAAATACCTAGATCCCATTTGCCAGGGATGGCTTTCTGTTATTGCTTTCATTTCAGACCTCTGAACCTGGAAATGAAATGATGTTCTGCAGAATGTTTAGAGCAAAATATACTTTGGCTTGATGAGACTGTTATTTGAGATTCCTGTAATGGCTTTATTGAATTATGTATTGTAAATAGACGTGTGCATTTTGTAACCAGAACACAGCATAATGCAGCAATGAGGTTGTGATCAGAACATACTCTCTTGGCTTCTTATACATGTTTTGATGTATTAGATGATGGTGAAAATATTCAAGAGTTCAAGAAAGGTTAATGACCTCATATGTTAATCATTTCATTTCTCTGAAATAGAATAGTAGCACATGTTTTCATACAATGTTCACTGGAATAAATTACCACAAAATAACCATGTTATTTAGTGTTTCCTGATTTCTCTCATGGGAAAGTGGATTTAATAACTAAATATGTGCAATTAATTAGATTATTATAAGCAAATGAAAGAAAAAATCTTGGAAGAAATAGAACATTTTTGTGAATTGTTATTTATTTTTGTTTCATATTTGTGTTGTGCTTTGTGAAATCTTTGACACATGCACGCCCCCTCCCCCCTACACACACACAAACAAAACCACACTATCATAAGCCGCATTTCCACTGTCGAGCCAGTGCCAGCCAGGGCTTTTATTGGGGTGGGCCAATCGCCCGGGAGGTTGAGCAGTGAGGCTGAAATCATGTAGCGTTTCCACTGTCAGGCCAATAACTCGCATCGCAGCATGCAAACCCCGCCCCTAGAACACCTCACGAATCAAACGTCACACAACCCACCCAGTTCAGCACAAGATAAAGCACACCAGCGCATCATCACGAAACTTTGATGGACACAACCGAAACAAGCAAACACGTTACTGTACAGCATTACATTATATGTCTATACACATAGGCCTTTGTATTTTCATTCATTATATTCGTTTAATCACCGACCCGACAGTTGGCATCGTATATCGAGTGGTCTCGCCACTAACGGAGGGATGACACAGCGCACCATCCATAATATAAAACCACTGAATTGATCTGTTACTAACTCAGTATAAAACGTTTAACATCCTTATTTTGCGAGAACGGCATATCCACACTGATTCTCCCCAAAGCATGATTTAATTAATATCATCATATCCAAACACTTTATAAAAAATATTTCAAAACTCCTTCATTGTTTATTGTTTTTAGAAAATATCTCAAATCTTTTTTTCAGACTTGTAAAATGAAAGTTCAAAATGGCTTTCAACGGTTTAATTTATTTGTATTGTAAATACCCAAATTGTTATAGCTTTTGTTTATTTTATTTTAGTTTATTTATTCAATTAGTTTTTATTATATCGGATATTTGTAATTCTTTAAATGATTTCAGTATCCTATAGCTTATTTTATCTAGATCTATGGCACTACAAAAGTGGACACATAATTTGTAAAGTTTTATGTCTTTCTGTTGTATTCATATTTTGTATTATCTCCTAAATACATTTTAAAAAGTAAGAAGCCGCTCGCAGCAATGACAAAGCTGTGATTGTAACGCTCTTTCACCCAGTCTCTCACACACATATACATGCATCTAAACGCGCATGTTTCATGCACAAACAAACCTTTTAAACTTGACAAAAACTCTCGACAACTGAAGGTTACTGGCTGCTTTGTCTTTAATGTTGTGTAAAGATTATATTGCGTTATTGAAACACCAAGGAGGACGAAGCAAAGAAATATCACTTATAAATTAATACCACTTTAATTATTATTTCATGCAACAGCCTTAAATTTAAAAGGGAAGCATAAGGGCGATCTTAAGCAAAAGACCCCCAGCCCATAAGGTGTTTTATGGAATATCTTAAACTGACCAGTAGTTTTTCTGCCCCCTTTTTTTTTGGCACATGTACTTGTGCGTGATGGAAAAACTAGTGTAATGACAGCAGCACACCATATTGCAAACACCGCCTCTGCTTTCACTGCGCCCCGAAGCCCCAGCTGGCTCACTTATGTCCGAGATATTCGGTGGGCCGAAAAAGGCTGGCCCAGAGAAAGCCCTGCTTTGGCCCGACCAAGCCCCGGAAGTGACTATAGAAACGTGACTTGCCCTGGCTCACTTGCTTTAGGCGCAACAGTAAAAACAGCTATTGTGTGAATAAAAAAAAAAATCATAAAAAAAACAGACCAACTGCTCACAAATTCCTTTTATTTAAAAATATCTAGCTCCTGATGAGTGTTTATTTTAGCCCCTACATGCAATCATGTAAGTGAACACAGATGCACACTCAAAAGTATTCATCACAGCAGGAAGTCTAAGAGAGTGGGCAATAACAGTTGTAAGTGTCCTCTCAAGCACCATAGACATAAATACATGAATATAATACTACTTAAAACAGCCAGCCTATTGATCTTCATTTTAGATTTTCTGCTCTTATTTGTCCCAATTCATAATGCAGAAAAAACTCTCTGAAGTTTACCAAAGACCCTCATGGGATAAACATAGCTTTGCTGTATACCTGAGGCAAGAAAAATAAGAGAAAGCGCAAGATAACCAGCAAAAATCTCAGTATTTCTGTGACGGCAGAGGGTACAGAGTGGTCAGAGGAAGAGATAAGCTGAAGAGGGCTGCTTTGATCTGATCTGCGGTAATTCTTCATCTCTCTGTGGTTGTGGAATGAACACGGCTATTTGTTGAACCTAATATCCTTTAGTTTCGCTCGCTTTCTGTGAACATTTCCCAATCTGCTATGGTTTCGTCTGAATTTGTTACGTCATGCATGGATATGCAGAGATAAATATCTTATGAACAAGGCCTGGAAGTTTTTCTTTGGATTGGTATGGTGTCAGAGACTGTTCAATTAATTTCGTGAGTTTGCAGCTGTTCATTTTGAGGTCTAAAGTTTGAAATTGATGTTCAAAGTCGATTATCTACGTCTCTAATCATTTAATAGAAAATTCCTATGGAAAACACTTCAAATGACTTATTGTGAAGTGCTTCTAATCTATAAAAGGTTCTGCCAATTTCTGAAAGGTCATAAATGATAACTAGAATCCAGTGAGAGTCTCTTTTTTTAAATATTTTTTGTGCAATATTGTCAATGACAGTTCAGTATTTTCTTCCATCGGCAGAGTTGATATTAATTTTGACCTGCTGGACAATCAAATCAATCCTCTGCCTTCCTCTGTCTGTTGCTATTTAATCATATGCCGTCTTCACAATTGAATCGGACAAGGTGACCTTTAGTTGCTCGTGCAGATGTGAGCTGTCAAAAAGTCCTTCATATCATATCAAACGCTTTTCTCTAAACCAGACTTTGTGTTTGACTTTGAGGGAAAGCTGTGATTGCCATGATGTTTTGATTTAGGCATGATGTGAACATGAAGACTTGTTCCAAACAGTCACCTTAACATGTTAGCTAATCTGAGGATGTTCATGCTGAAATTGTTTGACTTATTTCTAAATACTTTTTCAGATCTCTGTTTTTTCTTTCACTTCACTAGATAATCTACTGATAGACTACCAGTTTACCTTCAGTCTGCTTCAGGAAGACGATCAGCACTACACTGGTATTAACTTCATGGCAAATCCAGAAGAGGTCAGTGAATTTACGGATAATTAAGGAACAAGCTTTTAAACTATTTGTATTGGATTTTGTTCCCAAATAGCATCTTTGCAACAACAGCTTTTGTGTCCTAAAAAGACAATGACAAGATGTTTTTTTTTTTTTTTTTTGAGCACACTGGATGCTAAAGTAATATGTGACAACATAATTACAGCCAGTCATTTGATAGTTACTGTACTTTACCCTTTAATTAGGAAAATAAAATGAGTTAAGCTTGTAAACAAAATTGCACAGTAGGTTAATGAACAGACAGATTGATGGATGGATGCATGTATTGATGGATGGATAGATGGACTGATGCACTGATGAATGGATGGGTAAATGGATGAACTGATGCACAGATGGATTGATGATAGATGGATGGATGGATGGATGGTCGGACAGACGAATGGTTGAACTGCAGAGATAGAAGGATGAATGGACTGATGCACAGATGGACTGATGGATGGATGAATGGATGGACAGAATGGAATGGGTGGATGGACTGATGGATAGATGGACGGACTGATGCACAGGTGGATTGATGAATGGACTAATGCACAGATGGATTAATGGATGATGGATGGACAGTCAGACAGATGAATGGATGGACGGACTGCACAGGTGGATGCATGAATGGACTAATGCACAGATGGATTAATAGATGATGGATGGACAGACAGACGGACGGATGGATGGACGGATTGATGCACAGGTGGATATATAGATAGATAGATAGATAGATAGATAGATAGATAGATAGATAGATAGATAGATAGATAGATAGATAGATAGTGAGATAGATGGATGGGTGGATAGATGGAAGGGTGGATGGACGAATGGTTGGACTGATGCACAGGTGGATGTATGAATGGACTGATACACAGATGGGTGGATGGACAGATGCACAGGTGGATTGATGATAGATAAACAGACAGAGAGACAGACAGATGGATAGATGGATGGGTAGATGGATGGACAGATGGATGGACTGATGCACAGGTGGATTGATGATAGATAAACAGACAGAGACAGACATATGGATAGATGGATGGACTGATGCACAGATAGATGGATGGACAAATGGTTGGACTGATGCACAGATGGATGGATGAATGGACTGATGCACAGGTAGATTGATGATAGATAGATAAACAGACAGAGAGACAGATAGATAGATGGATGAAAGAATGGATGGATGGACAGATGGAGAGATGGATGGATGAATGGATGGATGGTTGGACTGATGCACAGATGGATGGATAAAAGGACTAATGCACAAATAGTCTAGAGGATGGATGAATGGATGGACAGAAGGATGGATTGATGTATGGATGGATGGACTGATGCACAGATGGACTGATGAATGGATGGACAGAGAGCAATTGCTGGATGGAGGGTTGGACTGATGCACAGATGGATGGATGATTGGACTGATGGATGGATGGATGAACAGACGGATGGATGGATGTTATCCACATTATTGTTATTATGGTAAAAATACAGTATATTCTGTGTTACAAATCTTTTGTTTATGTTGTTTGTCTTCCAGACCAATAAGAACCTCGATATGTCAATTAATGCATCAAACAATTTCAACCTCAACATCACATGGTCCATCGGTTCAACAGGTAAAGTATTTCATGTTAAAATAAAGAAATCCCAAAAGACTGAATGACTTTGTAAAATAGTTTAAGCTGTATAGGCCTGCTGTGTGAAGCCATTTGTCAGGGCATTCATAAAATGCTTTTTGATTTCAATTAAGATACACAGACACTGCTCTTGCACAGGCAAATGCCTAAGCGGACTAGTTTTTCATTTAGTTGCTGTTTGAATAAAGCTGTAGGACAAGCAGATATGTGGAGAAGTGTTATAGATTGCCCTATAGACACAGATAAAGCAGACTCCCTGTGGTCACTGCAGTAATTCAGATATAGTGCTCGAGTGTAACAGTCATTGTCATGAGAGCACATTTATAGAAATATTGAAGACTGAGCTAAAAAAAAAATGGTTAATGGAATTTTACATATTGCATTGTGATAAATTGCTGATAAGTAAAAGTTATCTTAATGGAACAGTCACTTTATGGGTCATCAGGGATACATTAGTGTAGACTGACTGACGTTCATGTTCATTTGCGGTTGAAGATTTACTGTATTATGATAGAGCATGTACGTCGTAAAACTGATTTCTTGAACTTGTAAATCTCTTGAATTACGATTTGTTACTTGCAACTTAAAAGTGTCTTCAGTTCAGTGTGCTACTTTTTTGCAACGTTAAATTTGGTAGTAATTTCAAAAGGAGCTAAAAACTAGCAAAAAGACAAGCAGAAAAAAAAAATGTTTTTACTCACCATGGTGTTGTTCTAATACCCTACGGTCTTACTCATGTTTTTTGAAGCACAATAAGAGAATTTTTAAAAATGGTCTTGCTCAAATGTGAGTATTTGATGGTACTGAATAGCAAGCAGCATTAAATTTTAATAAAGGGTTGAAAAAATCTTGCTGAATGGTGCCATGTGCCATATTTTTCATGGCTTCTGCAAGTCTGTGTTGTAACAGTTGGTACGTTGGTCTCTTACTTCGTGAGGTTGTATTAGTGCTACAATTCACTGAAAAAAGGAGGCAAAGGAAAATATGAATATCTATCAAAATAAGAAATTATCTTCATTTTTTTCTAATTTTCATTTAATATTCAACTCTATGTAGAAATTTTGCTTTATTTTTCTTGGCATTATATTTGTGCATATTTAAATTTTTTAAACTTCTGGTCCCTGGGGTCTTTTTGACCCACAAATGCTAACATTTGTTAAGACTTTGCACTACGTTCAACACTAGATATTAGAGCTGCACGATTCTGGCTAAAATGATAATCATGATTTTATATGCTTGGAATAAAGATCACAGTTTTCTCATGATTCTGTAGATGTAAAATAAAGGTTAATATGAGTAGGTTATTATTAATGTTGGTATTTCTCAAACATATGGTAAGATAAATAATAATAATATTACGGCTACAGTATGTGTAGGTTTAGTATTGGCTAAAATGATACATTTTGTAAAGACTTGGAATTGTGGACTTGAATAGACTTTAAATTTGTCCTAGTCGTTAATGCTTGGTAAAGTGATGGCATTAGAATACAACTATTCATAACTCTGAAGTTGAATTATGTTTGAGACACTTGCTTGCAATCTGTCATTGACAACATTATTTAGACCATTTTTTCTTGGTAAATCGAGACATTTGTCATTATCAAAATAACTCCTGCATTATATAGGCTAGAGTAGTTATACTGACACTGTTAAGCATTTCTCACCCACAACACTGTGTTCGCTATAAAAGAAAAAAAAAAAAGATTGTCGTAACCATAACTCTAAAATGCAATATGATCATTTAAATGATGTGCACACTTTTAATTTTACTTTCACTGCTGAGTGCAGTTCATGTCATGGCTGCCATCATTATAAGCAAAAAAAAAAAAAAAAAAACATACATGCACATCATACTTCCCACGTGGCTCCCAAACAATCACTCTGTGCGACAAACTGAATGTTATTTACAACTTTATTATCTGTTATTTACAGCCTATGCAGGTTCTGTTCTTTAAAGTAGACATCATTCACAAACGTCTTCTCTGTGATAAAACACACAGCTCATGGTCAGCTCACGTGTGATTTCATGGCCGCGAATAAAGGATTACATGAATACAGAAATGACAATTTTTTGGGTGAAAAATACCTTAATTAAACAGTAGGTGACTCTTTCAACACCATTTGGAGGTGCCCTGAGCAACGTATATAAAACACCGTCAAGACTTGTGTGACCATCTTTATGCTTCTCTCCTGACCCTAATATAATTGGCTGAATCGTAGAAATGCTGAATTAAGATCATGAGGAGGGTCGAATCGAGATCGTGATCTTTTTTCTATTATTCGTGCAGCCCTACTAGATATAAAAAAACTGGCATGCTATCTTAATTTTATTTTAATACATAAAAAAGTCATATTCATGGACTTTTGGGATCTCTGGATACTTTGTTTTGAAATGGCCAAAATTCATCATCAAAATCAGAAACTAGACAGAAATGAAGTGGTACACTTCCAGCAAAGCTGGAAAACAAGTCATATAATAGAAGCTCAGGTATAACGGTGATCAGCCGTGGCCTAATGGTTACAAATGTCACAGATTCAAGTCCTGGCACAGGCAGGAGTTATAATTGAGGGGAGTGAATAACCAGCACTCACACCACCCTCAATACCACAGCTAAGGTGATTCCCTTGAGCAAGGCAACAAATGCCAAACTTGTACATTGTACAAGTGCCAAACTTGTCTTGTACATTTTCATTTAGTTACAACATCAAAGGCACACAGCTGTTTCAAAGAGCATAGAATCACCAAAAGGCGACACTCTAGTGCGATTTGGGAAACAGCCACTAGATGGCGGGGCCGCCATTTTGGAATGAAAATTCCAATAGAACAACAGCATATTATAAGGCTGGAAAATAAACTATTACAAAGTGCTGAGGATTGTGATAGTAAGTGTTGTATTGTCGTCTTTCAGGTTGTATCTCAGCTTTAATGCGCTTTTTAAATAAATAAATAAATAAAAAACAAAGATTGCTTGCCATCGCGACAGCAATGAGATCTAATGGACAGCCGATCGCTTTCACTCCAAAATGGCGGAATGGCGGGGCTGTTGCTGGGCGCTTCTGTTGCAATGGAATGTTCTATTGAGTGTCTCCTTTTGGTCATTTTAAGCTCTTTGGCTGTTTTCAGGAGAAAATGTTTTATTTTTTACAAATAATGTTTTTTGTAATCATCATAATTATTAGTATTATTATATATGCTGTTGATATCAAAAATAATTAAAATTTTCTGTGTATAGGTGTTTCCCAGTGATGGGTTGCAGCTGGAAGGGCATCCGCTGTGTAAAACATATGCTGGTTCATTCCACTGTGGCAACCCCTGATTAATAAAGAGTCTAAGCCAAAAAAAAAAAAATGAATGAAAGAAAGGAAGTTAGCCGTTCATTCCACTGTGGCAACCACTGATTAATAAAAGGACTAAGCCGAAAAGAAAATAAATAAATGAATGAATGAATGAATGAATGAATGAATGAATGAATGCTACAAAGTTTCTCGTTGAGACCATCAATAAACTACCCTAAATGAGTACCAGAGAGGGGATAATTTACTGAAAGAATGTAACTCTGTGCTTTTCTCTCACAAAACAACTTTAATACTTATTGATCATGATGATACATTAAGGTTTAATGAAACAAAACTGTCGGTCACCAGAAACTAAACATGATTTAAACATTAATCCACAGCCTCACCAAAAAGTCCTAAATGGGCATGCAACAGTCTGCGCTACTTAACCATTGACTTCTACCACCGAAGGCCAAGGTTTTGTCTTTTTTTCTACTGAGGAATGATGATTAGGAAATTTACCCCATTTTGTTTTTCCTTTTTTGGTTCAAAATCAAAAGATGTTCATGCGTCAGTTGAACAACACCATCAATGCATAATGACTGATTTTTAAAATTAATTTATTTAATTTTGGTTAAACTACTTGTTTAACTATTTAAACATTTAAAAAGACATTTTAAATGTTTTATTTGTATGACACTTTCACCATTGGTCATGCTGTCATTCAAGTTCAGCTCTTTGTAGTAATAAAATAGATCTGCATTACTCAGATGTTGTGAAGTTGAAGGGTTGATCAGAATAATAGGCCATATTTAATTTTGCAGAGTGTTTTGTATGCAAGCATTGTTGTTGGCTGACACTGTGTTTTTTTATTGTCCCTGCAGCAGGTACGATCTCCGGGGAGGAATTCCCTATAGTGTCCAAGACTAACATCAAAGAGTACAGAGACAGTTTCTCCTGCGAGACCTTCTCCTTTCTTGCAAATCCCAATATCACTTTCCATGTGTATGTCAGCAACTTCTCATGGCCAGTCAAAATACAGGTAAGATCAACTGCTACCTTGGGTGTATGCTTCATATATTCAGTCTAAAATGCCCTGTGTTTCAAGGTTGCATTGTTGTTGATGAGACTAAAATCAAAGACTAAAACTATTAACTAAGACTATTAACAAAAATAATGCTGATTTTCAGAATTAGGCAATCATTCTCTGGCAGAAAATCTGACCTGTGGCTTTAAGTAACTAGATTGTGCTTTTACTGATAACCACTTTATATATGAATAAATATAAAACTCTTTCTAACGTTACTTCAGTTGCCAAAGAAAATCAAACAAGCGTGTTTAACTATATTATCTTCAATATTTAAAAGTTTGTCAGAATTTTCTTACTTTAATTCATGCTGCATTTTACATGTTTTTTTTAGTTCAGTGTCCTAACAGTTTCACTTTTGCTTCGAAGTGTCACTTGCGCACTCTCCACAAACACACAGGAATTATCAAAAACATCTTACTTATTCACAAACACTTCAATGGCTGTAGGAATAACACTCAGGAGTATCCGCTTGTTAAGTGTGATGTCATGCTAAGTGGCTTCTGGGTCTAAATGCACTATCAAGTTATATGGGGAGACTCATCGAATGGTAAAAATAAACATTTCCAAAGCACTGAAATACTTTCAAAAATCGATATCAATATATAGATCCATGCCTAATATCCGATGGCCAGAAATTGATGCATTTTTTTATAAATTGTTACAATTTTGGTATTTGTGATGTGACAAGTCTAGAGACTGATGTGTACACCATGATTTTAAATAAAATTTACTTTAATGTGTGATAGGACTAAAAAGTGGCCATAAATGAATATTTTCTCAATTCAAATGAGTAGTGGCTTAGACCCGGAAACAGTGTGCCCACGCGTCACTGATAGATCTCAATTTAACAAGCGGATAAATACACAAGACATGATTAACTAATGACAAACAAACAGGGGAGTGAGCACAGGTGAAACCAATGAATGCTAATGAAGGCGGGAAAACAGAACAAAGGAATCACATGATACAACAAAAGAGCACATGTAACATATGACAGGGAGAAACAGAATCCTAACACTAAGTTAATGTAAACAAAACTGCTTTAGTCAGGGCTTCTTTGGACCTAGGTCTGATATCATGTTTTATGTAGTCTTATGAGCATTTTATTTAGACTTATACCTAGTGTTGGGAAAGTTACTTTTGAAAGTAGTGCATTACAATATTGAGTTACTCCCCCAAAAAGTAACTAATTGCATTACTTATTTACTTTTTATGGAAAGTAATGCGTTGCGTTACTTTTGAGTTACTTTTGCATTACTTTTCTTAACCGGCCTGAGGTTTGATCTCTTTCAGAACTTGCAGGTGTTTTTTCACCTTTTTAATAGAGAAGCTCTGCAGTTAACAACCACCTATAGAACCTACACCTTTAATTTAATTTACACAGTAAAGACTGCAATAAAGCCTAAGAGTTCTAAAGAAATAATTTATTAAGGCAAAAACAGATTTTAAACCTTTAAAATGTTAAATAACAAAATGAACAGGAAGACGATAAAAAAATCCACAAATCAAAATAAATCTTTGAGTTTTATTAAATAAATTGGTTCACGTGGTCTTAACAAATGTGTGTTTCATTTCCCAAAAGAGAAAAAAATCTTACTATAGTACAAACTGAAGTCTCACAGTAATGTTAGACAGTGGCTGCACCGCCTCAACTCGAATTAATTGTTTTGCAAGGAGAACGTGAACTGATGTCAATCACAGCTGAAAGTGGGGTGCGGGTGTAAGTCTCCGGCCTGCTATTGTTTCTGTTTTTGTCTGTAGTGATGACGGGGGATTCGTGAATGAATCGTTTGTTTTAATTTTAATTTAATTGTTTTACTAGTTTGTTTTAAAACGGTTTGCGTCTTTAGAACATGCCGGATACGCCCTCCTACTCTAAACAAACCCAAATCAGTTAGTAGAACAGTTACTCAGTCAGTAGATTCAGTTAGTAGAACAGTACACTGACTCATCTGCTGTGTCAAAAGACACGCGATAATGATGATGTGTTCGAGACGACCGCCTGTTCTCTCGCACCACGCTCTCTCTTTCATTGAGTGTGGGATTCAATCTAAGGTAATTTTTATTACACTATATATTTTGTTAAAGCAAGGTAAAAAGTATTTTTTTTTAAGTAACTCAAATAATATTACTTATTTTTAAAAGTAATGCGTTATATTACTCCTTACTTTGGAAAAGTAATATTATTACATAACGTGTGTTACTTATAACGTGTTACCCTCAACACTACATATATATAATATTTTCTGCATACGTTATATTAATTAATTCATTCATTTTCTTTTGCTTAGTCTTGATCTATACACAATGACTTATGTGATATGCTTATAAGCCATTGTGTATGTATTTGTTTGAGTTTAAAAAGTGCAAAGTTTAGTTTCAGCTCTCATTATTAGAGTGCCTTTTGTTAGATTTTATAACTGATATCATGTTTTACCCTAATCTGATGAGCTTTTTTATTTGAATTCATCATATATGATGAATGATAAAGTTGTAAAATGATTAAATTTTTCTTCATGTTGTGTGACTTTGATCAAAACAGCATCATGATCATCAATACCTTCATCACCACAACAAATTACTGTAAATATCACCCATGAAATTTGTTTTTGATTTCAAGTCAGGCTTTCTAAGCCCTCGTATCCAAATAGGGCGGTGAGCGTAAACCATAAGTTTAATGATCCGTGAGTCTTTGCGCTCATCAATTATTTTGGAGTGCATTAGAAAAGCGCTGGCAAACCGTACTAAATATCTTCATTCTCTCAGAATTCTCATCTATGAACTGAACTATTTTTAAATTCTTGTGCTTTTCAGTGTTTATGTCATTCTCTGATTAGGTTATCCAGAGAAATGTGTTTTAGCTGGTAAAATATTATATTTTTCAGAGTATTTGTTACTGTTTTTTGTGCTTATGGTGACCTATCGCATAAATCCTACAGTACATTCATGATATTACACAATTTTAGGCATTGAAAAGGCACTACCAATCTTTTCAAAAGTTCATTTATTAATGAAAAGACTTTTACGAAGAGTCTTCAATTCTTTTATGAAGACTCTTATGCTCAGGAGGCTGCAATTATTTGTATATTTTTCAAAACAGTAAAATCTTGAAATATTATTCATTCATTCATTTTCCTTCAGCTTAGTCCTTTTATTCATCAGGGGTCACCACAGAGGAATGAACTGCCAAGGTATCCATCATATTTTCCAGTTTTACACAGCGGATGCTCTTCCAGCTGCAACCCAGTACTGGGAAACATCCATACACTCTTATATTTACAAACACATAGACTGCAGCTGATTTAGTTTATTTAATTCACCTATAGCGCATGTCTTTGGACTGTGGGGGAAACGCACACAGACATGGGGAGAACATGTAGACTACACACAGAAATGCCAACTGACTCAGCCCGGACTCGAACCAGTGACCTTCCTGCTGTGATGCGACAGTGTTAACCACTGAGCCACCATGTCGCCTTGAACTATTATTACATTTATTATTATTATTATTTTTGTTTAATATATTGTGAACTTATTTTAATGCTTTGATGGCAAAGCAGATTTTTTTCAGCAGTTTCAGCAGTCATTCTACAGTCTTTAGTAACACAATTCTTTAAAATTCAGACAGATTAGGGCAAAATTATTAGCCCTCCTTTGAATTTTTTTTAAAGTGGTGTTTAACAGACCAATAAAATCTTCGAAGTCCTATTGTGTATATCTTTTTTTATTTATTCTGGAGTGTTATTTCTTTTAGTTTGGCTTGAATTAGTTTGAAATTAGTTATGGTTAGTTCAATTTAATCAGTTTTTTTAATGAAAAGTATGTATGTGTGTATATATATATATGTATATATGTATGTGTATATATATATGTATATATATGTATATGTATATATATATATATATATATATATATATATATATATATATATATATATATATATTTAAGGTCAGTATTATTAGTCCCTTTAAGAATTTCTTTTCAATTGGCTACAGAACAAACCACTGTTGTCTAATGACTTGCCTAATTATTATAACATTCCAAGTTAAACTAATACCAGTTGAAGCTGAATACTAATATCTTGCAACTAGTTAGTTATTTTTACTATTATTATTAACTAGTAACCAGTTAAACAATATTTACTGTCAATGTGGCAACGAATAGCAAAATACATTAGTTACAAGAAATCGGTTATTAAAATATGTTATGTCGGTTATTATTGGTTATTTTATCTATGTTAAACAGCTATTGGGTTAGCTTTTTTCAATATGGATAATAATCTGTCTTCAACTATTTAGACATGCAGTGTTTGAAGTTATCATAACATTTCTTCCTAATTTCAAATCTGTATTTTTTACACTTTTCTTTAAACATTTCTCAAAACATGGCACCTTATTTGTTATTTTATTGTTTTTATTGTGATCCTTTGAAATAGAAATTATCTTATTGATCCCAGACATTCAGAGGCATATATTTCTAGCTCTTTATTTTGTCCTGTTTCCACCTTTACTCAAATAGTGTGGGCCTGAATTAGAGTAGTTACTGAGCCCTATAACTCCAAGATCTATTCACTTTAAAATGTATGCCCCCAATACTGCTGCAAACTCTGCTTTTGCCTTTCTGCTTTGCGTTCCACAATAACCGTGGAGGTCCAGAACAGGTGGTGCTGCTTATAATGAGTCAGTGAGTAAACCATCGCAGTCATCAGTCTTCCCAGCAACCCTCAGTCAGACCATGCTGTGCCCTATGAGAGAGTGCAACTGCACCGTGGTCTGTTAGTATCAGCTCTCTATTGATTGTGGCTGTGAATCATTCCCATTAATGCAGTTTTACCATAGCCACATATAGATGAGAGTGTAACACGAGCCTTTAATTGTCCTCATCAGGACCACAGTCATCTATAGACTGATCTGAGTAACCGGAGAAGAACCCACTCTGACCTTCATCGCGGCTGATGGACATCCAGTCAAGCTGCTTTCAAAATAAAATCATCCATCCCTCCGATTTATTGGCCTATTTGGTGCATAAAGAGAAAATAATATTTCCCCCTGCCAGCCAGAGTGAGCGAAGTTTTGTCTTTCTTTTAAATGACTGCTTTATCGACTGGAGAGAGAGATTAAACTGTTTTTTTTTTCTTCAACATATTTCAGCTTTTGTTTATAGTGTTATTACAATACTGGTATTTCTCATTTTTCTATAAAACCTTAAAAAATACAAAAAAGATACTTGGTTTAAAAAAAAACAATGTTTAATACAATGCAGAAATATAACCACAACATTAAGTACTGAACAGTTTAAATTCAAACGTCTTATTTTCTTCATTTGTCAGAGTTAACCTCATGCCTTAAGATTAAGGTTTTTTACTATTGGTCCAGTCAAATTTTCACTTTACCCGCCACTTTCACTCTCCCATCACAGCTGACACCCAGCTGACACTGCTAGTTGGAGAAGGGTCTGGCTGCAGATTTGCACTTGCACTTTCAGGCTTGCATTCTCAGGCTTGCACTCTCAGGCACCCACGCTTCCTCTGCAAGTGACGTCATTTACAATTGACACCTGCACTCTCCTGTCACGTCAATTGCAATCGACACAAATAAACCAGAAGTAAGTTTCCAGTTCGTTTGCGTTGCTAGTGATGACGTTGTCAAATAATTCTAAGTACGTAAGTTGTATACCATGACAGATACCCCCCCCCCCACCCCGGAAAAGCTGTTTGTGTAGTCATATGATTATAATGCTTTAAAATAACTTTACCAAAGCAGGCTACTATTAACATTTATACCAGCAAAGCTTATTATTTATTTATATATACTATCGGGTCTAAATATACACAGAGTATTATGAAAACAAAAACACCAATGCAAATTTGAGTTGTAGCATTACAACTAACGGATACACATTATGAACTCACAGCAATGATTCTTGAACGACTTGGGAAACAATTTTTTATTCAGCAGGTCCCATATAGATTGCAAATAGGAATGCAGATTTCGATACAAGTGATGTGGCAGGAGAGTGCAGAGCTCAGTTGCATGAAAGTCCTTAACCAAAAAATTCCCCAAGAACAAATAAAAAAATTAAAAAAAACCCAAAAGGAATTTAGGGCTGCCTAATCAGCTCCCTTAAATGAACAAATGACACTTAAAATGCAAGCATTCTCACCCAAATAAAAATGTTTTAGATGACAGACTGTAGATAAATAATTTAATAGAACGATTTAATAAATAAACTAATATATACGTGCCTGCGCAGGAGTGCATCCATATGAAATCGTAGTTTCAGTGCAGCTTCAAAAGTCTCTACATTATCCCGGCCCAGTTTTATCTTCCAAACATAATATAGAGATCGTCTAGACTCGCTTAATGGAAAGAAAACGGCACAGATGATGTGCACTGCAGAGCTGTTTTAAGGCAAGTGTTCGTGGTTCGTTACGATCTGTTTACATAACTATAGCAACTGCAGCGCCTGTAGCTGTATGTTGAAAAAAGGCACTTCGGTAAGAGTAATGAAATTCATTACCTCAGGGATTTTTCCCCTTCAGGGACACCCTTATGTTAAATTACTGAAGGACTTTCATGCAAGCGGGCACAGGTGTCGATTGTAAATGACGTCACTTGCAGAGGAAGTGCGGTTGCCTGAGAGTGCAAGTCCGAGACTGCAAACCAGCAAGTGCAAGTGCAAATCTGCAGACAGACTCTATTGGCTTGTTGTTTTAAGCACTGCTATGTTCTAATAAATGAAGCTATTTAGCCAATAATATAGGCCACATAACTAATATATTTCTCAATTCTTAAGTCTGATTTTAATATTACAGAAGAAGCTTTAATGAACACAAATGTAATAGCCTGATGATATAATAAATGAGCAACTTACAACCAATAAAGCTTAAATAGACAGAACAAATAAACTGATTAAAACAATACTTAACTTTTATTCATGTAGGTTTAACAGTGGTTTTGTCTTTAGTTCTTGATGGCAGCTGTTTCTTTTCCTCAACTTTTTACTTTGATTTTGACAGTATTCTGTTTTAAAGACTTGTATTCTGACATTATTTGAAATAGTTTTAGTATATTCATTAAAGAGTAAGAAAATATTGTAATTTTGATACTTTAGACAACTTTTTGATTATGAAATCTCATTCTCATTCTATTTTTCTCTTGTACCTCTCGTCTGTCAATGAAAGCTATATGTGGTTCATAGAGTGAGTGCTTTATGTAGTTTCATACTGCATGGGGATATTTATTTATTTATTTATTTATGCATGTTTGCATGTACAGTTGAAGTCAAAATTATTAGCCCTCCTGTGAATTTCTTTGTCTTTTTCAATTATTTTCAAAATTATGATTAACAGAGCAAGGATTTTTTCACAGTATTTCCTATAATATTTTTTCTTCTGAAGAAAGCTTATTTGTTTTATGTCGGCCGGAATAAAAGCAGTTTTATATATTAAAAAAAATCATGTTCAAATCATAATCAATGTTATTAGCTCTCATAAGCAATATTTTTTTTCAGTTACTAGAAATGGAGTATATGCACAGCTAGTGTTCTTCCCATAAACTTCAGGTGAACTTTATATGACTTTTAAAAATTTTATACAGTTCCTTTCATAGCATTAATGCTGTAATGTAATTAAATATAATCAGTCAAATAGACTTGAGCATTCATTTAGTTGTTCAAGTGTAAAACGAGATTAAAAAAAGCTGTTTACATACACGCACCGTCAGCATCAGCAGGCTAGCACAGAAACTCCATTGAAAATACTGAGGTAAAATTAATTTTCATATTTTAAAGACTGAAAACAATTTGCTTATTTTTTTAAAGTTAAGTGGTTATAAACAATTTATTTGGGCTGAATTTAAACAAATTAAGTTGAACATTACTATATTGTATTAGTTTGTTTGAATGAAGCACATATAAATTGTTTGCATAATTTTCTCAGTGTGGCGTGGAAAAGGTAATGTAATGCAGTGCTTTTTGTACATTTTGAAATCCACTTTATATCGTATACTAATCAGACAGTGAGGATTGTTGATTTTTAAAGAAAACCGATGCTGATTTTGTAATGATTTTGTAAGTGTTTGACCCAGGTTTACTGAAAAATTAAAAGTCCTTCTGCATACTTCTGTGTATACCCTATTAGTTATTAAAACTATTATGTTTAGACATGTGAAAAAAAAAACAGAAACAGAAATTGGGGAAAAAATATACAAGGGGGCTAATAATTCAGACTTCAGCCACACACACACACACACACACACACACACACACTAATATTCTGATAACATTTCTTCCGTATTTTTAAAATTAGTTTTTGCAGATGTTTTTATTTGTTGAGATCGAAAATCTGGGTTATGCCACCAAATATTGTTTTCTTAAATTTCCTGAAGTTAAAATGAAGTTCTTGCAACACAGGCTCATTCTTAAAACGTACCCCTATATATGTGTTCGGAGATCGCAAATTATGCAGCCAGAAGTACGTATAGCTACATTTTGTCTTTAAAACAAACGCTACGGGGTGGTTACCAGTTTGTCCTGTTAGCTTGCTATGTATGTTGGTGGACTTGAGATGCAGAGTGGAGTTGACCACAAGGACGGGGTTCAAGTCTGGTGAAGAACGGTTCCAGAAAGTGGATAAGACAAAAACAGAATCCCAAAAATAAACACGTAAATAGCAGGGTGAGAATGAGGTAAATTCTGAAAACATGGTAAAAATCAGGTGAGGGATTTTCTTTTTCTGGATTGCTTTTTGTCGGTTGGGTTAAGGGAAGTGGGTGGGTTAGTCGATCAGTCAGTCAGTTGACAGCGGCCTCTGGTGGATTTAAGCTGCAACAGCAGGTTCGAATGGCACTCGCGAGAGAAATTTGAGATCTGAAAAAGCATATACAGCGGCCTCTAGTGGATTCGCGAAAATAAAAACTGCAAAAAGACGTACCTCCTGGGACGTATTTGCCACTCTCCAGAAATGTTAAATATAGCGGTACGTTTTCAGAGTGAGCCTGGGTTGAATTCTTAAGGGGGCTAGTAATATATACCTTTAAACATATTACAAAACAAAAACATCTAAGCTAATTTTATTCAAGCCAAGCTAAAAAATAAGACTTTCTCCAGGAGAGAAAAAAATATTTATACTATAGGAAATGCTGTAAAATACTTTTCTGTTAAACATCGCTCGGGTATTATTTGAAAAAGAAAACGAAATTCAGAGGACTAATAATTTTGCCCTCAATTCATTTTGTATTATCTCTATGTCATCATGTCTGTCAGCAAAGGTTACGTGTGGTTTGAGAGTATTTTATGTGGTTTCATACCTCATGTGGGTTAATAGTGCAGGTCAAGGCTGTAGTGGCTCGTCCACAGGTGATGTGCTCTGGATGAAGTGTGTGTGAGAGATTGCCGTGTCGCCGTCGGCTCTGTGGCTCAACTGAACCGTTGACATGCGAGTGATTGCTATCACAGTTGGAGTTGTGTTCTGCATTCATCACCATCAGTCTTCACTTTTCCACTGTCTGCAGCATCTCCTTCACAGTCACTCAATCCTCTTCCACTCTCTATTTCTCTCTGCTGCCGGAGATTCTTCATTTATTATGCTGTGTTCGCTTTGAAAGAGTTGAACACACTGTACCAGCTTAATCAAATGAGCAATGCTGAAATGCTTAAGTTGTCATTTTATGATATTTTATTGAGCAAGGATGAACAATGTGACAGTATAATGTTACACCAGATTTTGATGTGAAATAGACGTTGTTCTTTTGAAGATTCTATTTTTCATCTTAAAAATATCACAGTTTTTTCTAAATTTATTAAGCAGCAAGCATTGTCTTCAACACTGATTAAATAAGAAATGTTTCTTGAGCATATTGATTAAGGGGTTTCATGTGGAAGGATCATGTGACACTGATGTGTATATGTTAGTTTGCCAATATTCTATTGTATTACATTTTTAAGTATAATATTTTAAATATGCAAATCCTAAACAAAATAGTCAAAATGCAAACATATTTACATTAATTCAAAAATATAAACGAAATCAATAAAAGAAATGAATAAATACAAATGAAATAATTCAATTCAATTCAATTCACCTTTATTTGTATAGCGCTTATACAATGTAGATTGTGTCAAAGCAGCTTCACATAAAAGGTCACAGTAAATAGGAACTGTGTAGTTCAGTTTGTAGTGTTTAAGTTCAGTTCAGTTTAGCTCAGTTCAGTGTGGTTTAATAATTACTACTGAGAGTCCAAATACTGAAGAGCAAATCCATCGATGCGCAGCTCTACAGATCCTGAACCATGCAAGCCAGTGGCGACAGCGGAGAGGGAAAAAAAACTTCACTAAAGGCGGAAGTGAAGAAAAAAAACCTTGAGAGAAACCAGACTCAGTTGGGCACGACCATTTTAATTTCTCCGCTGGCCAAACGTCTTGTGCAGAGCTGCAGTCTCAGTGGCGGAGGCTGGAAGCTGGCCTCAGCGAAGACTCGTCTGTCTCTGGAGCGTCATAGGAAACAGTCTCATGTTCTCCACTCTTCCATGACCATCGCAGTAGTTGTTCAGGATTCGGCCAGGTCCAGGATATGGAAACCTTGGGATCATCTCGTCGTTGGTCTTGGATCGAATCAGTGACTCTGCATAGTCTGGGGGCCTCGGGAAGAGTATCCCCAGGTGGAAATGGAGAATAAAGAAAATAATTAGCGTAGCTGATGTTCACAGTGTATATCAGCAAGATGCATAACCTGTGTGGAAGCCCCCTAAGTGGTGCACTAAGTGTATGCTTTACTGAACAGATAGGTCTTTAATCTAGTTTTGATATAAATGTAATACAAAAACTATACTACATTCAATAAGAGTAAATAATTTATAACACTGCATGACAATCAAAAACTGCATGACAATTTTTACAAATTCACAAATTTATTTATTCATTTCATTTTCTTTTCGGCTTAGTCTCTTTTAATAAACCGAGCTCGCCACAGCGGAATAACCGCCAACTTATCCAGCATGTTTTTATGCAGCGGATGCCCTTCCAGCCGCAACCTATCTATGGGAAACATCCACACACACACTCATTCACATTCATACACTACGGACAATTTAGCCTACCGAATTCACCTGTACCGCATGTCTTTGGACTGTATGGGAAACCGGAGCATCCGGAGGAAACCTACACGAACTCAGGGAGAACAGGCAAACTCCACACAAATGCCAACTGACCCAGCCGAGGCTCGAACCAGCAACCTTCTTGCTGTGAGTCGACAGCACTTCTTACTGCACCACTGCGTCGCCCTTAATTAATTAATTTATTTATTTATTTATGCTATTTTCCTAATTTGCTCGAATTTCAATTTAATTCTTCCTGTGTGATGTTAATAACAAATAAATACTTTCCCAAGTTTTTGATTATTATATTTTAGTTTTAATTTAAATTTGAACTAAATAAAACAATAATACCGGTTTTTAGGGGTGTGCCGAGATCTCGGGCTATGAGATCTTGCATGACTAAATCACGTCGAGGTAATAAGTTGTCTTGTGAGTTGTTGTAATGCAGCGTGAGGGTGAAATTAGCATTGAAGATTGGAGGCAGGATTGGATTTTAACTGCAAATTGAGGCAAATCGACGTAAGTTTTTTCACCAGAGTTGAAAAGTTGCGTCCAAAAGCAAAGGCTGCTACAACTGTCACCACACAAATTAACCATGAGATGGAAGAGCACTTTAGATATGCTTAAAGTCGTAATCGGCGTAAACACAGATTAAAATAAGATTTCTATTTTAGTAACAATATTGAAGTGCTGTACAGAGATGTAAACTGCATAATTAAACTATTACTGTTGTATAGGACTTAGCCGCATTTTGAGACAGGATATTCCATACACACACGGCTCTTTGACAGTATTCTCTGCACCTACCGAGTCAGTAAATCACTTTGCATGTCGTTTATGGCATAATTCATTCAAATAGACAATAACATTGATTACAAGTTTATTTAGAATAAGCACCTAAATAGTTTTGCATTTTGTGATTTTATTTTTTTTTTGTTGAATAAAAATAAATTTTTCGTTCAAATATTAGCAAATATTTTGCTAATATTTAAAAGTATTTTCCATTCATATGTTAGCAAAATATTTGCAGCATTTGCTAGTTCTTTACAGCATAAAATTTCTTAAAATAAAAGTAAAACAACATTCATTACAAGTTGATTTAAAAAAAAGCACCTAAACAGTTTTTCTTTTTGTGATTTATTATTGTTTTTTTCCCAGTTTTCCATTTATATTACGAGTGTGACGAGATCTCGGGCTATGAGATTGAGGATTCATCATTGAGGATTCCAAAAAATAGTATAAAAATCTCTTCTTGTCTCGTTCTTGTCAACCCAATCTTGTGTCTCGTCTCGTCTTGTGAATTATGCATCTCGTCACACACCGGTTATTGATTAATTAAAATAATATATATTTTTTAAATTCAAGAAAGAATAGATTAATAGAATTAAAATTAGATAGATAGAATAATAAAACAACACTACATGGCAGCCACAAAACAAGCTGCAATCCAAAACACACACACACACACACACACACACACACACACACACATTTCAAATCCAGTAATTGCAGCCATTCTTTTTTCCATCCATAATAAACTGAAAGGCTAACTACAAAAATTGAGATTAATGGCATATTGCCAACACAGTTTACACATGTTTTACCTTAATGCTTGCCATTATTTGTATCTCTTCCTATTAATCACAAATCTGGTTTACCATTACCTGGTTATCAGTTTTAATCCAGATCGAACAAGCCTTGTTAATCTGTAACAGTAGGAGAATCAGCAAGCAATCATCAGTTTGGGAAAGATTGTTTCCTGCTTGTTCCGCTCCCTGAGGGTCATCAGTTGCTCTCAGGATGACTTCAGCTCAGAGATCAGGGCTGGTTTGGGGGCAGAACATGAGGGGATTTGCTCATCCGTGTGGAACAGAATTATATTTAGCTTGGTACTGTGGTTCAGTACCTCACTGCTTCTGGATTTTTTCAGTCTACATCCAGAGCATACTGCTGGACTTACATTTTTTGCTATTTATTTACTTATTAGATTATTCAATGAGATTTTATGAATTGCACAGGAACACATTTTTAGCTACGTGTATTTTGTGTTGAAGTTTTGATCTTTTGATGATTTCATCCAAAGTAAGGACATTCACTTGAAGGCTAGTGATATTTCTGTCATTGTTTGTCAGTAATTACAGTTAGCATTATCATGATTCATGGGTGTTTTTGCTGTGTCAGTGTTAACATCAGAAACAGTTCTCATTAGCTATAATTCTTGCTCCTTAATAAAGTTTTTCTAAGTCTACTAGTTACCAACCATGTAATTTATTAATTGTTTTTCTTAAAGGGATAATGCACACAAACATTACAATTCTGTCATCATCTACTCACCTTTCACTTGTTCAAAACATTTATTTCTTCTGTTGAACGCAAATAAAGATATTTTGAAAAATAATGGTAGCTGACACCCATTCACTTTCATCCGGCATACTACAGAATATCTTCTTGTGTTCTAAAAAAAGAAAGACACACATAAAGGTTAAAAACCACATGACTGAGTTTAAATGATGAGGTCAAATTCATATTTGGGTGAATTATCCTTTTAAGAAACAGTACAACTTAGGCCAGGCTAATGTTATGTTTTTGACCAATGCAATTTTGTAGCACCTAAAACATGTGTGGAAACAGTGATGTGAATGTGATTATCTGACATTTAAAAGGTTAAACTTAAAATTCTGTTATCATTTACTCACCTGCCACTTGTCACAAACCTGTTTTAGTTTCGTTTTTCTTTTGAGCATAAAATAAGTTTTGAAAAATCTTGAAAACCAGCATCTATTTGACTTTCATAGTATTTGTTTCTCCAGCTTTAAGTGTTAAAATACCAGTTTTTTTTCTAAATATCTTACTTTGTGTTCAATAGAAAAATAAAAAAATAAAAAGGGCTGGAACAACTTGAGGGTGAGTAAATAAAGAGAAAATGTTCATTTACTAGTAGTTTATTACAATACTATTACTATATGTTGAAAGAAACAGCAGAACCTGCTGAAATGTACCAGACCTCATGTATAGTAGTCTCTCAAATAGTGTTTCATTCATTTATTTGGATTGAAAATCATTTCTATAAAAATCTCAGTCAATACAGATGTATTAGATCCAGATTGTTAAATAGGATTGAAATCTAATTAATAAATAAATCAACAACAACAAAAAATAAGCATGGTGGACTATGACATCTTCTTAGTAGATACACATACTTTTAATTTGCCCCTCAGTAGTTAGCACTTGTCGCATCAATGTAAGAAGGTCGCTGTTTCAGGTCCCGGCTGGGCTAGGAGTAATTTCAAACCCAGGCTCATTATGGATACATACCCCTGTATATATTTTTAGAGAGTGCAAAGTCCCAGAAGGTACTTTTTGCAGTTTTTATTATCACGAATCCACCAGAGGCTGCTGTGTATGCTTTTTCAGGTCTCAAATTTCTCTTGCAAGTGCTATTCGCGCCTGCTCTCATTAATATCATAAATCCACCACTGTTGACTGACCAATGTCCCCACTCACCCCTTTCCCAAAACCCAACCGACAGTGTTTTCAAAAGCAATCTAGAAAAAGAAAAGCCACCTGAATTTTACCACGTTTTCAGATCTTCAGATGGTGAAACTGGTAACTGCGGAAAAGCCATCCACACGGAGGTAGGTGATCAGCTGGTAGAGAAAAAAGAAACAGTAGCCGCTGGCAGTGTCATACCATCCCGTAGCATTTGTTTGAAAAACGAAATGAAGCCATACGTATCTCTGGCTACAAAATTTGTGCTCTCCAGAAATGTATATGGGGGTACGTATTCACAATGAGCCTGTGTTGGTCATTTCCGTGTGGAGTTGTCTGTGTTGCATGTTCTCCCCGTGTTCGCATGGGTTTAATCAGGGTGCTCTGATTTCCTCCAAAATCTAAAGACATGCGCTATAGGTGGATTGAATGAACTAAATTGGGTGTAGTGAATGAGTGTGTGTGAATGAGAGTGTGTATGGGTGTTTCCCAGTCCTGGGTGCTGGGTTGCCATTGGAATAGCATCCACTGTGTCAAACATATGCCAGAGTATTACCACTGTGGTGACCCTTGATAAATCAGGGACTAAGCTGAAGGAAAATGAATGAATGAATGAATGAATGAATGAATGAATGATTTAGAGAAAATCAAAAAATTGTTCAAAGTATTTTGTCCTTACAGTTGTTTTTCAGCCCGATTGGATAGCTTTTCGTGTTGTAAGGTCATTTTATTGCAAGCGTTCTGGACCTAAGAAAAGAGAATGATTTGATTTTGTACACACACATCTCTTATTTTCCCCAGTCCAGTAGACATCATTAAATAGAATGCCTTTAGTAATTTCATTTCTGACAGACAGTTTGCGGTCGACATCAGCTTCTGTCCATCTCGGACATCTGAGCGAGTCTCTCTGGATAAAGGGAAAATTGAAACGGTTAGCCAGAAACACAGCAGTGCCATATCTGTTGATAGCTTTATCACTGCAGATTGCCTTTCATGGCAGTGAAAGAGGATCGGTAAAACTAAGTGCTCGGTGCACGAGAAGGACATGACAGAAGAGATTACTTCATACATATTGTCTCTTCTCACACTAACACGCTTATTCATTGTAGCCTATGAAATGAGTGCTGCATTAATGCTTTTGTGGAGAAGCAATGAGTGGAAAAAGAGCAAAACTGTCAATGGTGTAAATACAAATGGCAGAAATAACTCCTATTAACCTATTAATAAAATAACCTATTTCTTATATGTTAAATAAATAAATAAATATTGTAATTAACTTTATTATTATTATTTTTTTTATTGTTATTGTTGTTATTATTATTATTATTAAAATTATTATGATTTTATATATATTTCCCAAGTGATGTTTAACATAACCTATACATTTCCTATAATATTTCCTATAATATATTTATTTATTATTTTATTACTTTTTTTTTTGGGGGGGGGGGGGGGGGGGGGGGGGCATGATAAAAGCATTGTTTTTATTTATTGTTTTAAGGTCAATATTATTATTAATATCTTGCTAAATAACTAGTACTATTGTCACAATCACCAGCGATCCAGGCATTTAGATCTCTGGAAATCATTCACATTCAGCAAAACTGTCAATGGTGTAAATACAAATGGCAGAAATAACTCCTATTAACTTATTAATAAAATAACCTATTTCTTATATGTTAAATAAATAAATAAATATTGTAATTAACTTTAAAAAATAAATTGAGTTAGTAAACATTTTTGTATAAAATATAATCACCAATAATAATAATAATAATAATAATAATAATAATAATAATAATAATAATAATAATAATAATAATAATAATCAATCTCATTTATTACATTATTATTATTATTATTATTATTATTATTATTATTATTATTATTATTATTATTATTATTATTTATTGTTGTTATTGTTGTTATTATTATTATTATTATTAAAATTATTATGATTTTATATATATTTCCCAAGTGATGTTTAACATAACCTATACATTTCCTATAATATTTCCTATAATATATGTATTTATTATTTTATTACCTTTTTTTTTTTGGGGGGGGGGGGGGGGGGCATGATAAAAGCATTGTTTTTATTTATTGTTTTAAGGTCAATATTATTATTAATATCTTGCTAAATAACTAGTACTATTGTCACAATAACCAGCGATCCAGGCATTTAGATCTCTGGAAATCATTCACATTCAGCAAAACTGTCAATGGTGTAAATACAAATGGCAGAAATAACTCCTATTAACTTATTAATAAAATAACCTATTTCTTATATGTTAAATAAATAAATAAATATTGTAATTAACTTTAAAAAATAAATTGAGTTAGTAAACATTTTTGTATAAAATATAATAATAATAATAATAATAATAATAATAATAATCAATCTCATTTATTACATTATTATTATTATTATTATTATTATTATTATTATTATTATTATTATTATTATTATTATTATTATTTTTTTTTTTTATTGTTGTTATTGTTGTTATAATTATTATGATTTTATATATATTTCCCAAGTGATGTTTAACATAACCTATACATTTCCTACAATATTTCCTATAATATATTTATTTATTATTTTATTACCTTTTTTGGGGGGGGGGGGGCATGATAAAAGCATTGTTTTTATTTATTGTTTTAAGGTCAATATTATTATTAATATCTTGCTAAATAACTAGTACTATTGTCACAATAACCAGCGATCCAGGCATTTAGATCTCTGGAAATCATTCACATTCAGCAAAACTGTCAATGGTGTAAATACAAATGGCAGAAATAACTCCTATTAACTTATTAATAAAATAACCTATTTCTTATATGTTAAATAAATAAATAAATATTGTAATTAACTTTAAAAAATAAATTGAGTTAGTAAACATTTTTGTATAAAATATAATAATAATAATAATAATAATAATAATAATAATAATAATAATGATAATAATAATAATCAATCACATTTATTACATTATTATTAATATTAATATTAATATTAATATTAATATTAATATTAATATTAATATTAATATTATACATTTTATTATTGTTGTTATTATTATTATTATTATTATTAAAATTATTATGATTTTATATATATTTCCCAAGTGATGTTTAACAAAACCTATACATTTCCTATAATATTTCCTATAATATATTTATTTATTATTTTATTACCTTTTTTTAGGGGGGGGGGGGGTTGGGCATGATAAAAGCATTTTTTTTATTTATTGTTTTAAGGTCAATATTATTATTAATATCTTGCTAAATAACTAGTACTATTGTCACAATAACCAGCGATCCAGGCATTTAGATCTCTGGAAATCATTCACATTCACTGAGGACTACAAATCACAGCTGAAGCTGTGTGCTAACAATCAGTGGGAAAACCAGAACCAGCGGATGACTGTGTAGTGCATGACTGGATCTGTAGTCCATATGTTGACAGATTTGTAGTCCTAGGTGAAAGTGAATGATTTCCAGCGATCTACAAGCCTGGATCACTAGTGATTGTGATAAATATTTTATGTACAGTCATCAGGGACAAGACATAATTTTGTCTTCAAATGTATATGTTTACAAAATAATTAATTACATACAAGCTAGCAAGCAGGCAACACAGTGGCGCAGTAGGTAGTGCTGTCGCCTCACAGCCAGAAGGTCG
This sequence comes from Danio aesculapii, assembly GCF_903798145.1. Lineage (NCBI taxonomy): Eukaryota > Metazoa > Chordata > Actinopteri > Cypriniformes > Danionidae > Danio > Danio aesculapii. The sequence goes on along the minus strand of NC_079447.1, from coordinate 41,502,049 downwards.
CTGGGTTGCTGGTTCAAACCTCGGTTCATTTGGCGTTTGCATTTTGAGGGTGCTCCGGTTTCAGTCCAAAGACATGCGGTACAGGTGAATTGGGTAGGCTAAATTGTCCGTAGTGTATGTGTGAGTGAGTGTTTGTGGATGTTTCCCAGAGATGGGTTGCGGCTGGAAGGGCATGCACTGCGTAAAAACCTGCTGGATAAGTTGGCGGTTCATTCCACTGTGGTGACTCCCGGATTGATAAAGGGACTAAGCCGAAAAGAGAATGAATGAATGAAACTAGCAAGCATATAAACAACCAAAATAAATGCGTATATAAATGTAAACTTTATTATCACTTTTTATTTGTTTATTCTTTATCTTAATACAATTTAATAAATGTAATAGTGGCTGTTTTATTGCAACTTTAAACACATTTTCTTGCAGTTTTAGCAGTAGTGTCAGTACAATGTGAAATGCAAATGCTAGGCCTTTCATCACCAAAACCTGACATTCTGGGATCATTTGATGCCAGATGAGGGTGTCTGAGATTTAGCATCATGTCATACAACTATGTGATTAGTTAGTTTGCTCCACCTCAGATAATATAGGTGAGCAACATCTTGGCATGTGTCTAATTATAAATATGACGCTCATTTGAATATTGTAGGTGTGCATAATATTCAACTAATATCTTACTGCAGTCATTAGGTTCTGTCATGAATATGTTAATGTACCATCTGCAGACTTGCCGATCCTCATGCTCAGTTCAAGATGTCAGATACTACACCCATGAAGCTTTAGTAATTCATTTAATATTCCTGGGAAATTATGGCAGCATCTAAACTTGTTAGGATACTTACGATTTATCTACTTGATTAAAAATGTAGTAAAAATGTCAAATAACTGGCAACAAAATTACTTATGTTTTCAAATTGAATTTAGTTTCAAATTTGAATGAATTTAAATTAATCTTTATAGATCTTTATAGCGTGATGATCTGCTGCTCAAGAAACATTTGTTATAATAATTGTTAAAATCAGTTGTTTGCGATTGTAAAATCAGACTGCTTTATTTTGTGTGTGTGTGTGTGTGTGTGTGTGTGTGTGTGTGTGCGTGTGCGTGTGTAAACTGTGACAGTATCATTCAAAAACATCAATACAATGCATTTACTTTTATTAATCAAAGACACATTCAGGTTTCAAGAGGGAAAATTAAATATAATACAGAAAAAGAAAAACATATTTAAAGCCTGCATGAACTGTAAGTTAATGAGACTTTTATTTCAGTATGTTTATGTGCTTCCAATGGAACCAGAATATTATAGTATAGGGGGCAGGGATTTTTTCCTTTGGCGCATCATTCCCTTCTAGCAAACTAATGGTAAGAGGGCTGTGGTATATTATAAGAATATTGTGGCTGAAGCCCTCAAGCTGAAATAAACAGAAGGACTGCCACTCCAAACAAATGGTTAGACTTTGAAGATTACCAAAACAAAACAAAAAAATCAATGAACGTGCTAGCAACATAAGCATTAAACAATAATTCTTAATGATTGAGTAGCGATAACTGATCGTAACAGCAAGCTAATATATTTGAATGATTTCTGAAGGATCAGATGATCTTGAAGACTGAATGAAATTTAGCTTTGAATCACAAGAATCATTTAAAGCTGCAAGCAGCATTTGACGGGCCTGAGTCTAGAAGGACTGCCATCTTGGTGACTTCACCACGGGGACAAACGTTTAACCCTCGAGTAGTCGCTTTATTTTTTTGGAAGCAAACAAACAAAGAAAAAACTACTGAGCGCTACTGAGAAAATTCTTCAAAAGCATGAGTTTCATAGTTTAAGCCATTGCCATAGCAACACAGTTTACGTCATCAGAAAACCTTTCACAACTTTACAGCTGCAGTGTCTTGACATGACAGCTGATGAAGAAAATAAGACAAATAAAGATTTAAAAAATGACGTTTCACTTTCGGATGTCAGTTGGTGGTGCTATATAGTCACAATATTTGCATATACTCACAATAGTTGTATTCATCAGCATTCTAAAATAAACAAACTCCTGACTCTATACACTGGTTATTATACGCTTACTGTAACCTATTTCTCGCCATTTTAATTGCTTCACCTCAGCCAAACCATTCAAGATATCAAAACTATGCTAAAAAGTTAGCATCCTCTATGTCTTGTTTTGAGGTTGAGAGATTTTGGTGGTTGATTGAATTGTCTAGGAGGAGTATTTCAAATTCCAGAGCATGCGTTTTCGCTGACTGTGGGTACAGCACATTGTTCGAGCTGATGAGAACTACATATGTGGGAATTTTGTCGACTGTTGGTCGAATATTGTGCACTACAGAAGCTAGCAATTTTTTTTGGACCCTTACAAAATAAAACTTCTGTCATTTAAATGTAAATAGTGTTTTAATGTATTGTTGTTTTATTGTGTTTTGATCAAATAAATGCAACAAAACCTTAGTGAGGTGAAGTGATATCTTCAAAAGCATAATAATAAAAATGTCCCGATCCCAAACTCCTAATTGATAGCATGTTTTACTGTTTGGATTGCATTCAACCACAAACAAACCTTTATTTTTTTATAATTCTTATTCACTGCAGCAGCTTGTTGTTCAGTGACCACTGCTGATATTAGCAATGCCTTGTCTTCACCTTAGCTCTTGATATTCTCTTGAGGATTGCTGTATATTCCTTTAACAGCCCTCTTTGCTTTTATCTGAAGGCCTCACATGCTCTCTGATTCACCCTGACTCTTTTTGTGTTTTGTCTGACCTCTTGGTTAGATTGGATCTTGCTCCTCATAGATAGTATTGAATTTAAAAAGCACATGCACTCAATAATCACTTCACTTCAGCTTTTTGATCTTTGTACAATTATAGGGTAGTGGTGGCCACTTTAACAACACTAAACGCTAATTCTCATGAGCTCTCCAGATTGTCTCTGTGCTTCTGGACGACAGTTTCCTCTTGTTATTTTCTTGTTAAATTTCACATTAGTTTTATAGTATTATACTTTTATTATAGTGGACAAATGTATGTATTTAGGGAGTTTAAAACAGAAGGCAACTGCAGCCTAGTCCAAGAGTGTCCAAGAATGGAGACCAATTAAAAATAAAAAACAAAAACAAATATATATATAATTATTGACAGATAAAGTTTTGTTTCTCGATCTGACTTTATCAAAACAAATATTTAGAGCAAAATCAAGCCTTTTACATTGAGATATTTACATTTTAGTTTGTGGTTTCAACATAATGTGCTTAATTTTCAGCTATTTTTTTTTAATTCAATTGTTTACTTTGTTTAATTTAATATGTTATTTTTATTTTGTCTTTTATTTGATTTTAGGTTAAGTTAGGTTATCCCTCAACCCATGTTAAGAAACTTCTTCCTTAAAAATACTTCTTCAATATGCTGCCAAACCGTTCCTCTCCATTTCATTGGACAGCAGTTAAATGTAAATTAGTTGTGTAATGGAGCATTTTAAAATAATTGGTTGCTAATGTAAAATTAAATCAATGCATTTGATATTTTGGGGGCTGGCCTTGTAAAATGCTACCACTCTTTTATCTTGTTAAAAGAAAAATTATGGTAATGCGGTGAGCTTCTGTAATCCCTGACGTTTATTACAGTGTTCCACAAACTCCTCTTACTGTCCAACACACTTTTTTAAGTTGCCTGGATGTCCTGTCCAAAGGTGAAAAAGATGATGATAAAAGTCTGTTTCTAAAACTAGTTACTAATACAAAATATTAAAAAAATAAGTCCTAAAAACAACTGTAATTGTAATACCAGCAAATAACTTTTTTTGTTTTGTTTTGTTTCGTTTAATTTCTGCAAAAATTTTACATTTTGAGTTCCCAGAGGCGACATGGTCGTTCAGTGGTTGGAACTGTCACCTCACAACTAAAATGTCGCTGGTTCGAACCCCGACTGAGTCAGTTGCCGTTTCTGTGTAGAGTTTGCATGTTTCTTCCTACGATCATGTGGGTTTCTTCTAGGTTTTCCAATTCCCCAACAGTCAAAAGACATGCAGTATAGGTGAATTGAATAAACTAAATTGGTTGTAGTGTGAATGTGAGAGTCTGTGGATGTTTCCCAGTACTGGGTTGCAGCTGGAAGAGCATCCACTGTGTAAAACATAAATTGGCGATTCTTTCCGCTGTGGCGACCCCTGATGAATTAAGGGACTAAGCCGAAGGAAAATGTTCCCAGTAGCTGTTTTCTTTTTCTCTTAACTTTGAATGATGCTACACTAACTGTATCTACATGTATGCCATTGCTGAAATATCTTTGTTATGGATGTACTTTTCAGTTGATACGTCCACTAGAGGCGCCATGAGCAATATCAGTTTTTCTCTATCACAAGTAATGACATGTGGCTACAAATTGGTTGCTTGTTGCTCATTTCACAGCAGTTTGATGTCATGGTATAGTATTGTGCACGGAATCAAGCTAAAATAAACCCTTTTTCATGAATAGATTGTCATTATAGTTTGTGTAAAAGGAGCTAAAGTTATTTGTGTTTTACTGCTTCTAGTGCCCCTTTTACTTGGATTCGGGGATGAAATACTTGCATAATTTGCAGAAATCACATAACGGCAGCACTTAACAGTAATAAACAGCTTGTCCATCATGTCAAGCCAATACCATACATTCTCTTTGTGACTGGTGGATGTTTGATTCTACTTTGCGTAGTAAATTTCATTTTGATCACTGTAAATAAATGACATACTGTAAAAGACAGTATAAAACCATACAGTATGTACTGAAAACCTCCCTACGGTCTCTCCTCACTCATATGCAATGAAATATGATGGTGTAGTTACCTTGAGTGCAGCTGATACGGCTCTGAAAACCAGAGGTCTGACATTAACAGAGATGTGTTCATAGACCAACTTAATTCTTCTTTATTGGACTTTGGGCCTAAATTCGCAAGCCTGACCATCAATCACCATTTTCAGATCGTTAAAACTCTTCTTTATATATCGAAAATCTACAAGGTCAGGGAAAGGCGAGAGCTTGGAATCTGCTAGCTAGCATACCCATAATGTTCTTTTATATCCTCAAAGAGCTCTTTAATGGAGGAGGCGAAGTCAGGGTTATTAGCCAGAAGCTGGAGTGAGTTGGAGAGAAATATGCTGACGGTGGATAAAGACATTAGGAAAAAAAACTTGAGCTTGTTAGGGTTTTTATTATTTTAATTGACAAGGAGACAACAGGCTATCAAAAAGTGTATGGCTGCAATCATCTAAAAGATGCAATGATACATTTTTGTAGCCAAAAATCAGCTGTGCTTGGGGCTTTTGGATCCTGCTTACACATTGTATTATAGGGTTAGTTCACCCAAATATGATAATCATGCTATTTATTACTCACTTGTGTTTTTCCAATCGCCTGAGACCTTCGTTCATCTTTGGAGCTCAAATTAAATCTTTGATTCTCTAAAGGCAGCAAGGGTCCAGAGACATTCAGAAAAGGAACCAAAACATTTCATGTCACTTCTGTGGTTCAACTGTTATCATATGAAGCTCGAATAACATGTTTGTGCCCCCAATAACTGCAAAAACAACTTTGTTTGTCAAAGTTATATGCATATCAGATCAGTAAGCATGTTTAATGTGGCCAATATAACACTTTTCAGCTAAAATATCTTAATTTATGTTTTGAAGTTGAAGAATTTTCTCAGGGGATTGGAACAACATGAGGGTGAGTAATTAACAACATAACTTTCATTTTAGGGTAATAGGTGAGCTAAAACTTTGAGTGTTGTCAGCTGATGATTGGATCAACTAATGCATCTTATGGTCAGTTTCCACTGAGTTGTACATATAGTACGGTACGGTTCGGTACACTTTGTTTTCTGTTTCCACTGTCAAAAGATACCAAAAAGCGTACCACTTTTTGGGTACACTTTCCAAAGGGTACCTGGCACAACAAAAGGGTACCAAAAGGCAGAGCTAGATGCACAGCTAAACGCTATTGGTTTACAGAGAAACGTCACTAGTGCGTGCACAAGCAGGAGAATGAAAACAAAGGAAGTGTCATTTTTAAATTTACAGGCGAGACATTACACCATTATAATGTATACATATAATAACGAGTCATGGTGATCATGGTCATCTGATCTTAAACAAACCTTGTCATCATCTTGATGAACAGCCACAAAGCCAAGAAGAAGAACAGAATCTACCCTGTTTTCTATTGTTATTTACAAGGCCGTCTAAAAGCGCGAGAGCTTGTGGTCACTCATCGCACATCTATATTTGAAATAACGAACTTCTTGAGGCTGATGATAATAACATAATAACTTCTGACATCTGATTCCTTCAGAAACAGACAAACGCGAGAGTGAAGCGTGAAAAAACAAAGGAGAAACCGGAAAAAAACAAAGGAGCAAATGATTTTTTAAGCAACCTAGAACGTAAACTGCCATGTTAAACTATTATCATCTATTATCATTATTCATCTTTTGGACTATTATGAACTCAGAATGATGGAATTACTTTCTAACAGTATGTTAACATTACATATGTGTTGGTGGAGATTAAAGATACAGATGAGAGGTTTACACTGACTGTATGTTTTGTATTGTTTTTGAAGCCAGATAAGGCCAAAATGTATATTGTGTGTAGTTTTTTTGTAATTGGTAATATATCCGAGACTGTAGGGTCTGTATGTGTTCATATATGTTGCATTTATTTCTATATTTTATATAATTGCAGACATTACAGTAAGCTATTTTGCACTGTCATTGATCTGCAGTTATAATTAAATCATGTTCAAAGAAAAGGTCAGTAATGAATATACACAAGTATATGTGTATAAAGCATCTGTTTTGTGTGAAATGCTTCTCGTATGATATGTAAACAACCCGTACAGCTTTACTTTAACATTTCTTTGAGCGACAATGATGTCGACTGAAACTTTGTCATACACCATGCCAATGTGGTGACCATACCACACTGTACCACCCAGTGGAAATGAAGCATTAATACCAGATGTAAAAGTGTTGTCACGATACTAGAATTTTGGTACCAATCGGTACAAAAAAATATTAACGTCTATTACCTGCTAACATTTGAGCAATGTTGAGAGCATACTATACTTAAACACTAGTGATTGCCCATTGTGTTCACATGCTCAACAGAAATGACTGTGACTGGCGTGGCGTGAAGTTCATCAGTTCACTGCACTTGACCACTGTTTACTGAATGCAAACACAGATACTGCGACACTGGAACATTGCAAAGTCATGTAGATCAGCCAATCTGTCTATAAGCAGTCATAATAGCAATCCGCTGTTGAATCGACTGATCTGCACAATACACAATGGCTAATTAGAGGGGTTTAAGAACGTGCTCAATGTTGTTCAAATGTTAGCGGTAGAAGGACCAGTTTAGAAGTACTGACCGAATCATGAAAACCGTCCAGTATCATGACAACACTAAAACAGCATATTAAAGAAGTTAAATTGAAGTGAGAGTTTAATGTTTATTTTTTTCTTTAAAAAAAGCCTCAAGCAAATTATGTGGGGATTAGATTAAAAAAAATCTTTGCTGCAAGAAATGAGGGAATTTAAATTCTATTGAAAATGTTTCATAATAAACAATCATATATCTTTATTAAATTGTTTAAGAAAATAACAAGAGAGCATTGTTTATCATTGTAACGTTGCAAATAAAAAAAGAAAAAAGGCAGCAAGGTTGACATTTTCTGATGCTGAATGTCTCAATTTGTGCATTACTGCTTTCAATCCAGCATTCTATTTACTGTAAAGAGCTGAATTTAGGAATGAGGAGGAGTCAAGAGCACTTGAGTAAAAGGTACGAGCTCCAGCCACCAGCCTGACCTGCTTAATGGCCAGTCCCTCTGGCAGGAGAAATCAGCTTTTCTCAACACTTTCTTTCTTTCAGTTTTTGATTGTCATGCACTTTCACTGCAAAAAGCAAATGCCAGTAAATCACTTAAGGGCTGGCCAACCCCCTCACTTCCACCTGCGTGCACACACACACGCACACAGACACACTTCTCCTTCCGCTACTCTCAATCTATCCTAATGCTCCATTCTTCTATCTATATATAAAAGGAAATTGATGTGTGAGTCACAACTCATGATCACTGGCTGTACTTCCGGAAACAGATGCTTTTTGCATGCAGCTCTCAAATTTGACCCTGTGTACTGCATGAGTACACATATACAGTGTTTGTGTGTGCATAATTGCCTTTCTATGTGTTGTGCTGAATAAAAGTAATTTCATCCACCCATGTTACTGTCCCAAAACTCTATTATAGTATAGATCCCATTCAAATGTTTAATTTATTAAATATTTTTTGGGTGTCATGGTGGCACAGTGGGTGGCACGATCACCTCAGAGCAAGAAGGTCGCTGGTTCGAGCCCCAGCTGGGTCAGTTGGCATTTCTGTGTAGAGTTTGCATATTCTCCCAGTGTTCGCGTGGATTTCCTCTCGGTCCAAAGACATATTCTATAGGTGAATTGAATAAACTAAATTGGCCATAGTGTATGTGTGAATGCAAGAGTGTATGGGTGTTTCTCAGTGTTCACTTGCGGCTGGAAGGGCATCCGCTGTGTAAAACATATGCCGGATAAGTTGGCGGTTCATTCCGCTGTGGTGACCCCTGATTAATAAAGGGACTAAGCTGAAAAGAACATGAATGAGTGAATGATTAATACTTTAACACTTTACCAGTTTACATTTTTTGAGGAAATAAAAACATTTCTCCTCCTTGATCTGCTAGAAATGCTGCTGCCGTGAACAAAATTGTATCAAAACAGTCCAAAAAGGAACATCAATAAACCATTTTAAATATGTTTATAAATATACATTTGTGTTATTCTGAGAACATATCCCAGAGATCCGTCAGTGGATTTGGATGTTCTTTGGGGCGATTGTCCTAATTAAATGTCTCAATAGCATCAAGCTTTAACCTGTACATTGAAGAGACATCACAACTTTACCAATATGTCACGACACTTTTTATTTTAAAATGAAACAAACAAAAAAATGTTTTGGTTTTAAAGTTACTGTACGATTTTCACTGACTGATATCTGTTTGTGTGTTCTACCATACAAACAAATGACTTTAAAACAGCATTGTTCAAAACTCTTAAAAAAGGTCAACCTGACCTTTATGTATTTATTGATTGATTGATTAATAAATAGATTGATTGCTTAATAGCATTTTATCCAGTTTCCATTACTGTACTTCAAACTATTTATTGTATTGGTCACCAGAATAATCACACAGAATACAGAAACAAGGGAGTGCTAAATCAGGAGCCTTATTCTCTGTGTGATGACCGTGGTTAAATGAAAGAAGACTTAAAATTCATAGACCGCTCAATTTTGGGAGGAACGTGGAGACAGTGTTAAAAATAATATTTTTTTGTTACTCATTTATGAATAGAAATATATATTTTAATGTAGACTTTCTGATTTCAAGAAAGTAACAAAAAATAACAACAAACTACTAATTCTCATTTCAACACTGGAATACATCACATCCTGTCGAGTGGTCGCATAAGGTCTAGTCGCAGAAGTTCAAATATTTTAACAGATCCGCAGCTCAAATCAGATCCGAATGTTCAGAATTTTCTACTCTCCATTGGAAATGAATGACTTGTCAGTTGTCATATGCAGTGGAAAGACAGCTATTTATGTTTATATGTATATATATATATATATATATATATATATATATATATATATATATATATATATATATATATATATATATATATATATATATATATATATATAATAATAAATATTAAAGTGTATTCATTTAGTTAGTTAGTTAGCTACTTTGTTAATTTGTTTGTATATATTTATAGTAGCATTCTATTGTTAAAAGAAATAATTTCTTTAATTTTCTATTATACAAGGTAACTTGTTTTCTACTATGCACATAACATTTTAAATGCAAATGAAATTAATCATGTATTAAGTCTGTATTATGGGCAGCATGGTGGCTTAGGGGTTAGCGCTGCTGTCTCACTGCAAGAAGGTCACTGGTTCGAGTCTCGGCTGGATCAGTTGGCATCTCTGTGTGGAGTTTCCATGTTCTCCCAGTGTTCGCATGGGTTTCCTGCAGGTGCTCCAATTTCCCCCACAGTCTAAAGACATGCGGTATAAGTGAAACTAAGTGTGTGTGTGAATAAGAATATGAGTTTCCCAGTGCTCGGTTGCAGCTGGAAGGGCATCCTCTGCGTAAAACATATGCTGGAATAGTTGGTGGTTCATTCCGCTGTGGCAACCTCTGATAATCAGGGACTAAGCCGAAGGAAAATGATTGAATGAATGAATATCTGTATTACAAAATCAACAACAAATAAACTGATTAAAAAAAAAAAAAAAAACTCTGGATCTTGAAAAAAGCTTCAGAAAAGCTATATAGCTGCCTCAATAATAGTGCATCCTCCAAGAAAACGAGAAGTCCAAAACTCATTCAAACTAAGTAAACACACTTTGTAGGTTGAACTTTTAAAAGCACGCCACTTTCTGAAAAATAAATCATTCTGATAACATCTGACATTTACAAATCAATCACAAAATGACATTTTCTTTTATCAGATGGTCGATTTTTTGTTTTATTTATTTATTTTTGATGGAGACGGAGTGCGGATTTAGATTTAGATAGGTTTAGTTGGGAGAATTATTTATTGGATTCTCATAAGCAATCGATGTGAGTGGCCTCAGATATTGAAAAGGCAAATGATTTGGTCATGTAGCTGAAGTAATCAGTGAATGGACAGGAACCAAGGATCTTATTTGCGAGGCTGACTGCAACAGTTGAAAAATCAAATGCATTTCATAACAGACTGAGACGATAGTACTGCTTACGTAAGTGAGGAAAGGGTGAAATGTTAATCTACTGAGCTCCAGTGATTTCAAATACTAGATAATTATGTATTGGCACGTGTTATGTAATGTAATGAATTAGCCATCACAGATATTCAGTCCTAGTAGATTTTAGACTCTTGCGTCCACTGTATGTGCTTTGGAAATTTAGTGTGTTTGTTGATTTATTTATTTGTCCATAATGGGAACCCATGATGTTAATGTACGAAGTAAAATATGTTTGTTAAAAGAAACTAAATAAAATAATAATTGGGTTATTTTTTATTATGTTATTATTTATTGCTACGTTTATAAATTATTTTTTTTACGTTTGTTCTTCTTCTTATTATTATTATTATTTTTTTCTTTTTCTTCTTTTTCTTCTTTATTTTTCTTTTTCTTTTTTTCTTTATTTTTCTTTTTCTTCTTTCTTTTTCTTTTTATTCTTCTTTTTTTCTTTTTCTTCTTTGTCTTCTTTTAATTTTCTTCTTTTTTTCTTTTTCTTTTCTTCTTTTTCTTTTTTCTTTTCTTCTTTTTTCCTTCTACTTTTTCTTTTCTTTCTTTTCTTCTTATTTCTTCTTTTACTTCTTCTTTTCTTCTTTTTTTCCTTCTCCTTCTCCTTTTTCTTTTTTCTTTTCTTCTTATTTTCCTTCTCCTTTTTCTTTTCTTCTTTTTCTTCTTCTTTTTTCTTTTTTAACTTCGTCTTTTCTTCTTTTTCTTTTTCTTCTTTTATTCCTTTTTCAGCTTTTTCTTTTCTTCCTTTTCTTCTTTTTTCTTCTTTTACTTCTTTTCTTCCTTTTCTTCTTATTTTTCTTCTTTTACTTCTTTTCTTCTTTTTCTTCTTTTTTTCCTTTTTCAGCTTTTTCTTTTCTTCCTTTTCTTCTTATTTTTCTTCTTTTACTTCTTCTTTTCTTCTTTTTTTGCTTCTTTTCTTCTTTTTCTTTTTCTTCTTTTTTTCCCTTTTTCAGATTTTCTTTTCTTCCTTTTCTCCTTATTTTACTTCTTTTACTTCTTCTTTTCTTCTTTTTTTTGCTTCTCCTTTTCTTCTTTTTCTTTTTTTTTCTTCTTTTTTAGATAGTTTTTTGCAATATTGGGGGAAATATGTTGTCAAATTCACCTTTTAGTATAAATTAAACTGACCCTGGGAGGAAAACAACAACAGCAACAACAACAACAACAACAACAACAACAACAACAACAACAACAATAACAAAATACTGTACAACTACAACAACCAAAAAACTTCCCTTTCAAACCAAAGTATATTATACAATAGAAAGCAGCAGTTGTTACAGTAGGTAAATGTTTGGTTATTTTTGTAGCATCATTTAATTGATCAAGAACAATGTTTTAAATGTGCTCATAGTTATTCTATTCAGTAGCCCGTTAAATTTGAGATATGCTAGTTTTAATAAGGGGTATGACAGCAGCTTCAATATTGTGCTACCATTGTTAGTTCTCTTTGCCTAGTGTCTCAGTAATGATATGAATAAATGTTTTACTGCATAATTAGTTTACTTATAATTGCTTGCTATTATGTGGATTACAATACTCCACAATGCAGATAAGCAAGCAAGCTGTGTCTTTCTAGCAAAAACAAAACAAAAAAAAAAACTTGTGCTTTGGTGCCTTGGAGTCTTTAGGAAAATGCAATATTGGGAAATGAACGTGAAATATTATATGTGAGGAAATGCAGGCGGCTTGTTTTCTGAGGAACCCTGCCAAGTTGTAGAAATTAATATGCCATGAATATGTAATAAAAGTACTTACATGTCAAGGAAAAAATATTTTGATTAGAAGCATTTATTATTCTACAGAAAGTTTGCAGAGTACGGTGCAGAACAAATTCAAGTTAAATTAGATCAACAACATGAACGCTTGATTAAATTATATGTCAAGTTTATTACAGGCCATCTGTTTTTTAGAAAGCTTTTAAACATGATTCAATAGTAGTTTATTTTTTTTGTCACCCAGCCCAGTATTCATAGCTTGCTCCTTTTTTCCTTCAAAAATGAAGCCATTTGGTGATTAAAAAATGCATCGAATTAAACCATTTAAAATGCACTGCAAACTCATGTGTTTTGTTCTAACATAAGCTACATCTTTTTCTATTATGTTAATATGAATAAAGCTGTTTTAGGAGACATTCAGGCAACAAATATTCCACAATATGACATGTCCCTTTATAAGTAGATTTGGACATTATTTTTGTGACATTTTGCTGGAATAGTAATAATCTTTTCTTCTTCTTTTCTCTCAGATATCCTTCTCTCAGCACAGCAGCATCATGGACCTGGTGCAGTTCTTTGTCACATTTTTCAGGTATTCACACTTGTGAATGCGTTTTATTCGAAAGTTACGTCCAATTAAATAAAAGGCACATTATGAGTGAATTACACTTTTGCTTTTTCTGTAATGTATATGCTTCTTGGAATTTAGTAAGAGAATGCAAGGATGCATTAACCTCACCAACCAGACGCTATTAATAAAGCTGACTGATGAAGAAGCACAATAGGTGTAATTGCGCTGGCTGTGATGAAGCCAAACTCTTCTGTAATGGCCACAAACTAATTCAATTTGTGTACATTTATAAAAGACAGATTTGGAAACTTCAACAATTAAATATGTGAGAAATTGTTTAAATATATTCCTAATCAGCATATTTGAATGAAGTCCTGAGGAAAATGAGAAACTGAAGACTAGTGTGATGGGTAGCGTAAATTAGTAAAATGTTTGTGTGTGTGTGTGTGTGTGTGTATTTTTTTAAATTGTATTTTTAAAGTTTTTGATTTGAAATTTTTGATCGATTTCTTTTTCATTGATTGGACATGTTGAGACTTACAATATATAGATATATAGGCTTGGAGTTTGATTGGGGGTGGGGGATGGGGACACAAATAGGACATAGCATTGGGCCATTGGGCTTTGTTGGTCAGGCTAGTTGGTTTGGTGTTTACCACATGCCAGTTCTCGTAGGGTTAACATTGGAGCTTGTTGGCCCATAGTGTTGAATTGGCGTCAGACCATTGGCTGAAGACAGCGCTCTGATCATTGTTATTCAGCAAAGATCCAGAACATGAGTGAGACAAATTGAAGTGATATAGCGAGTAAGCAGATCAAGCAAAGAATGCTTACAAAGAGGCCGGCTATATTTTTGCTACATTTCTCAAATATTTGCAAATTGTTAGATTATCAGACATTTTGCACAAATTTGCAAGAATATCTCCATGGTGAGTGACAGTTACTGTGATAATGTAACTAAATGCTGCTTTGTTTACACTTTGTCTGTGTGCGTCAGTAGCTATGTTTCCATCCAAAATGCGAATTAACTTTATGTGCAAAACTGGATTATCGCATTACAGACGTGCGAATAAAGCAGCATTTCCATCCAACAAGTCAAAGTGAACAAACTCAGCACTTCCTGATTAACTGGCACCAAATAGCAACAGTAAAAACTGAATTTACTGCGGTAGGAGAAGCTGCGTCAAATAAGTTTTTTATGCGAATTTAAAAAATTTATATGCATCGTGGCGTTTCCATCAACCGTTTTTTTATTCGCATATGCAAAATGCGCATAAAAATAGGTGGATGAAAACATAGCTAGTGTAGAGGTCTGCGCGAGACTGTTTTCATAGTCCCGCTCATGCCCACTCCTGTGAGGTTTTATTTTGCACCTGACTGTTCCCGCTGTATATTAAGTCTTTGTTCACCAGCTGCCTGCTCAGAAAAATTTTTTACCTGATCTGACCGTTCTTGCTAAATTTAGATCTGGTTTCCAAAATCTCACTTTTAAATTGGGTACTACCAAAAGAGAGAGATAACAGATAAAAGTGTAGGTTGTGCAAGGTTTTCCCTTTGTGATGAGACATGAGTACCACCTTAAACCTGAGGTTCCAGTCTTGTGACTGCTAAAGGGTAAATCTTTGAGGCATTATCACATCGCAAAGGGTAATTTTTTTTTTCAATTTACGTCTATGAAGCATAAAAAAGACTTGCCTGATGTGGGTTTCCTAACAGTAAACTGACTGATTTCTAATGCAGCGCTGAACGTCCTTCAAGGACAGCACATCTTCTGTTTGCTCTTCCCACTCTGAGGACCGTTATGCAAATGATGTGCGTACAGACTATGCAAAAAAAAAAAGCATGTGCACAAAGCACTGGTCATGTGTTCATCATTTGTCATGTGTTCAGCACTGTCTGTACTGGTGCTCAATAAGAATGAGGAAATTACAGATATGCTGTTCCGAAATGACGTGTGGACTCGGGAGCGCTATATTGTTAGCCCGCCCACTCCCGTTCAAATTACACCAGAGTTACTAACCACTACCACATTTTTTTTCTGGAAATGTATTCCCCCATTGCAAGGAATCTGGTCGGGTCCCACGCCTCCTGTGGTACAGCCAGTACCAGTGGAACAAGCAAATAGACTACTGCTCCTCACAGAGCACAAAAACACATCCTCTTGGGCAAGCACAGAATGCGGCTCTCATTTCAGTCTGCTTTTGTTTTGTTTGGTGTGATCACGCACACCTTTTTGGTCCAGACACGATCCAACACGAGGCAACAACACAGTTGGGATTTGTTGGTGCTAGTTGTTTGGCATCAGCTTTGTATGTCCCAGTCTTTAGGGACCATCAAAGTAAAATGTTATTAGATATAACCACACAGTGGACTAAGGCGTCGTTTACAGTAATGCAGTTTTTTTTTTAAAGTAGAATGTTATACCTTGCTGTTCACTATACTCTGGCATGCTCAGCCTGTGAAAACAGAGCATTTTTTTCAGGTGTTCTGTTTGGCCAGTTGTCTTTTGAAAGCAGAGGTGCGACTGTTCACAGTCACTCTCTGATTGATCTTCTGGTTGATTGAGTATCATTCCGATTCATTAAGACTTGTTCATATAGCCATTACACAACTGGTACACTGCAAGCACAGATGCGCATTCCCAGTGAGCATGAATGGTCAAAATGAAACAAAATAAAATGCAAGTAGACTGGATGAGAATCCTTTTTATTAAAAAATAATAAATAAATAAATAAATAAATAAATAAATAAATAAATAAATAAATAACTGACATGTAGTTACACACTGGAATGGAATGTCTAATGGGGACCATCAAATTAACTTTACCGAGAACATTTATGTTTACCTGAAAAACAAAATCATATATACTTCAGGGATTTAAGCTTGGCCTTAGGATGTTATTGGGAAAATATGAATTTCAATATACAGTTCATACAGAAAGTATTCATAGCGCTTCACTTTTTCCACATTTTTTATATTACAGCCTTATTCAAAAATGGATTAAATTCATTTATTTCCTCAACATTCTACACACAATACCCCATAATGACAATGTGATTTTTTTTTTGAAATTGTTGCAAATTTATTAAAAATAAAGAACCTGAAAAATCACATGTACAGAAGTATTCACAGCCTTTGCTCAATACTTTGTTGATGCACCTTTGGCAGCAATTACAGCCTCAAGTCTTTTTGAATATGATGCCACAAGCTTGGCACACCTGTCTTTAGAAATTTTTGGCCATTACACTTTGCAGTACCTCTCAAGCACTATCAGGTTGGATAGGAAGCGACGGAGTACAGCCATTTTCAGATCTCTCCAGATATGTTCAATTAAGATTTAGGTCTGGGCTCTGGCTGGTTGTTGTGAAGCCACTCCATTCATATATTGGTGGTGCGCTTTGGGTCATTGTCCTGCTGGAAGTTGAACCGTTGCAGGTTTTCATTCAGGATGTTTCTGTACATTGCTGCGTTCATCTTTCCCTCTATCCTGAATAGTCTTCCAGTTCCTATTGCTGAAATATATTCCCACAGCATGATGTCGCCACCACCATGCTTCACTGTAGGGATGGTATTAGCCTGGTGATGAGCGGTGCCTGATTTTCTCCAATTGTAACGCCTGGCATTCACTTCAAAGAGTTTAATTTTAGTCTCATCAGACCAGCGAATTTAGTTTCTTACAGTCTGAGAGGCTTTTAGATGCCTTTTGGCAAATTCCAGGCGGGGAGTGGCTTCTCTACCATACAGGTCTGATTGGTGGAATGCTGCACAGATGGTTGTCCTTCTGTAAGGTTCTCCTCTCTCTACAGAAGAAGGCTGGAACTCAGACAGAGTGACCATCGGGTTATTGATCACCTCCCTGACTAAGGGCGCACTCACACTATGCTATTCGAACTGTGCCCAGGCCCCGTTTTCCAGTTCGTTTGAGAAGTGTGAGTGCTCTGAATTGGGCTCAGGCGCGGTGTGCCAGAGAGGTGTGCCAGAGCACGGTACACTTGTAAAGCGAGTGCAAAGCACGCCTGAGCCCAAAACTGAAGACGAGACGTCACTTTTAAGGGACATATGGATTCATTTCATATGGCATATGACATATTTCATATGGATTCATTAATAATTCTTACTGTTCAACAAACGCGAGCTGCCGTAATTTAATAAAGATACAAACCCCTCACTGCACCACAGCTGCACCTTTAGCAAACCTCCTAATACCTTCAGCATGTGGACTTTATGATTGTTTATGAGCGTCAAAATTGGCTGATCTGTTCGCCGAAATATTTGACTGCGTGTCACTGCATCCCAAACGACTAAAACGATATAAAGAAGTCTCCGCTGTGTGGAGCGAGAGCGCTTCTCAGTGGCGGATTTAGGCATTGGCAAAATGGGCGATCGCCCAGGGCAGCATCTTGCTGGGGCCAGCATGGGGAGACGGTCAATAAGAAAGAAAAAACAAAATCGTGCCCCGGTAAAAATCATATGTGCCTCAGTATGCATTGAGATACGATTTATTTTATGCAAGTGTATTAATCCCAAGAGTGGTAGGCTAATCCCAGAATAAAGGTGTTAGGGGCCATTCATATTGGGCGTCTGTTGTAAGCGCAAGTTTGTTTTTCTCTATGTGCAACAAAAATAACGCTGGTGCAAGCAAACTGATGCATGCGCAGAGAGAACCATTCCCATGGGCCTCACACACGCTGCTCCTGATCCCAGTGTGAATCCCAGTTGTTTACATGCATGCAGATAAAACACGCACCCTCATGCTCATATTTATTACACAAGGTGTCGACACGCAGCGAGTTTTGCAAGCTGACAAAAAAAAGTTTATATAATATGATGATGATCTTTTTTTAACTAAGCATGGCTATGAAGCAGAAAGTAGGGATAAAGAGTCAGCGAAGTAAGACTACATTAATTCTCGGCATTGAGTCGAGTCTAAGATGAACAGATAATTCTATAAAACATATTTATTTTGTAATTCAATACTAAATGTAACGAATGATTGTACTTATGTTATTACACTCTATTGCTTCCTCGTACACTTCATTTTCTGAACGAAAAATAAAATCATGATCGGTGTGAGCTTGAGGGTAACAGCAAAAAACAACAGCTTTTAAATAAGCAACTCAAAGGTTTAATAAATGACCTGACACGGCAGACGATTAGGACTCCCTTGGGCATACATTTATAACGTTATTTAAAGATGTAACGTTGTCAAATAATTTTATAGAAATGTTAAAATTAATATTCTCAAGTGATCATAGCATATCACTCCAGTTTTGTCTTTACATTGTTTTCCAGTTACATTTAGGATTGATTTATGTTATTTATTTAGAATAATAATTGTATAACAACAACAACAACAACAACAATAATAATAATAATAATAATAATAATAATAATAATAATAATAATAATAATAGTAATATGATTAATAATAATAATAATAATAATAATAATAATAATAATAATAATAATTATTATTATTATTATTATTATTATTATTATTATTATTATTATTATTATTATTATTTTATTTATAATAAATATTCATATTTTTAATAATTCCAGTTCTGGTTTTGTCCATGTTTTACCCAAAGTTGGGGTACAACAACTTTTTTTAGAATGGACATGTTTAATGGTCCTTTTTTATATTAACTAGATGTAACCTTGCAATGGGGGGCGTATATAGGGCGGTTGGCCCAGGGTGCTATTCAAGGTAGAACGGTCACTGGCACTTCTTAAACTGAACAGAGCATCATCAATGACGTAAGCTTGCTCAGGCCTGAATGCAATGTGAGTGCGGGCTGTCGGGGGAGACAGGGAGTGGGGACAAGCGTGCTTCGGCCTGGTTCAAGGCAACTGTACATAGTGTGAGTACGCACTAAGGCCCTTCTTTCCCGATCATTCAGCTTAGATGGCCGGCCAGCTCTAGGAAGAGTCCTGGTGGTTCCAAATATCTTCCACTAACAGATGATTGAGGCCACTGTGCTCTCTGGACATTTCAATGAGCAGCAGATTTTTCCTGTAACCTTCCCCAGCCTTATGTACATGTGATTTTTTAGGTTTTTTTCTTTTTAATTTTCACATTGTCATTATGCAGTATTGTGTGTAGAATTTTGAGAAAATAACATAATTTATATAACATAAAAAATTTGGAAAAAGTGAAGCGTAATGAATGGATGCACTGTACTTGCTATATTAAAAAAAATGTTGTGCTCGAGAGTCTTGATGGTATTCTTTTAATTTCCTCTTCATCAGCAGCCATAACAACATGCATAATTATGCAGGTGAGGGAAATCACCATTTATTTATGACAACACAAGATGCTAGCAATTGTATGGTTTCATTTTTACGTTTCAATAGTCATGTGCATTCAGAACTGCCATACTTGTACATCTGGACAGTCAAATTACAGAGCTGACTGCCCAGTGTTTAAAGTGCCTCAAAGTGCATCCGAATAATTGCACACCACCTACTCTTGATAAATAATAACACACCACCTGCTATGTGTAGATATTGCTTGATGTAGACAGTCAGCTGTATTGTGTTCAATGGGATTTTTAACTGTCAGGTCAACACTATTGTAATGCAACATCATTTGAATCTTTACATACAATTCGTTTAACCGAGAAAGAGATACAGGAAATCTATATATTGTTTAGCCATACGTTTTTTCATCATTTTACTTACATGATATATAGTTTTATTGGGTTTTATTAATGGATTGTGCTTGAAATGCAATGTAATGTTGACATTGACCATTTATCTTGCATGCTTTCATATTTGCGTGCAATAATTTTAAGTGAATATGATTTTGCATCCTGACATTCACAAAGGTTGAGGTCAAGGCAACGGGGATGCAATGTTTGCTGTACAGATTCTTGGGATTTATTATTCAGCATGAATAGTGAGAAGGCTTTTTTTTTCTTTTCAATTGTGTGCATAGAAGTGTGTTGATAGATATCAAAGTTGAAGCTAAAGCCTGTAGGGCCTTGTTGTTTGGTGTGCATTTAGTCCTCCGCAGGCAAGAGACAGTCAGATTTAATTCATCATGGCATTTGAGGGAGATTGTTGTGCATACTTTGTTTCCCTCCCCTTTTATATTTCTTTTTTCACTCATTTTCTTATATCTTCCGGCTGTGGATTCACAGTTCTGGTTCTCTGTCTTGAGAGTATACTTGTAGTTCAAGCCAAGTGCCTTCAAAACTGAAGTTCAGTCAGATGGCTGGCTTTTCTTACAAAGCCAAAACAAGCATCGAGCTCTATACTGTAGTATATAAATAGAGTTTTCTGCATTGGCACACTGAAATTATTTAATTACACGGATAATAATGCTGTTCTTTTATGACACAGAAATAGCATTCAGTATTGATTTGGAGTTTTGTCACTTAAGCCACCAACGCTTCCTCTTTACCTCTTTACTAAGCTGTGTCTGTAGCTTGGATGTCAGATTTTTTTTTATTATTTGTAGTTTTCTCCAATAGAACTGGTCCAAGTGTGCAGAAATATTAAAAAGTGTACAAAAATGAATGGCTGAATGAAGAAATAAGTATCATATCATGTCTTATCATATTAAGTTCAATTCCTAAAGTTATAAATGGACCTGTAAAACCATTTATGGAGAACATTTGCACTTAAGCCACACATCTTCTATTTGGATATTACAGAGAACAATTTAACGTATTGTGTCAATGCATTCAATCATTTAACCTCATACAAAAAATTCATACAAATATAATTTATAATTAGTCAAGCGAATGATCAGTCAATCAATCATTAAGTCAGACAATCAATCAATCAATCAATCAATCAATCAATCAATCAATCAATCAATCAATCAATCAATCAATCAATCAATCAATCAATCAATCAGTGAGTCAATCAAGCAAGCAAGGTTATACAAATATAAAATTTAAAAGCAAAAATATTTGTTGAGAAAATGGCACCAAAACACTAGATAAATAAGTACGCTTGTTAGTAAAAAATAAAATATTTATTTAGAAGTTTTTTAAAGTCTTATCTACACAATTTAAGGCTATTATCCAAAAAATAATATATTTAATGCTTAAATAGCATAATTTAATACTTACATTTTTTTTAATTAAATACTTTTTTTTTCAGTTTTAATAGGTTTTAATGCAGACAATTACACCATATTTTTACCCACTATAAAGTAGATTTATGAAAGGAAATGTGGTTGAAATATTGAAAGAACAATGCGCAATTCCATGCAAATGTCAACCTTGCCATGTAAAAAATAAAGTTTTCACCAAAATAGTAAAACCCTATCTACATTGTTTGTGTGGGGTTGTATTTTACCGTACTGTAAAAATACTCAAAAATGTCTTTTTGAAAACATTTTATTTGACTGACCAATGTCAAGTGGCAGGTTCACATCTGTCACATTTGTAACGGAGAGATTTCATGTCCATAATATGTCATAAATGCGAAAATGTAAAATAAAATCGTGTTTGTTCTAAAGAGAGCCAACTCTTATCCTTTTGATAAGTATTATTTATTTTGGGTTGTGCAGTTTAATTCACAGAATTTCTACAAAGTATATTGTATACTGTTAACTACTCTTTTTGATTGCATTCATAATGCATGTTTATTTCCCCTAAATTCCTTTAAAAATATGTTTACAGATTAAACATATTAACTCTGTGTTAGTTGTTCTGTAAAATATAAACAGATGTTCTAATGTACTGTTAACTTATGCATTCTCTGTGAATTTATGTTTCAAGTTTTTACTGCAAATATCACATCCCCAACTCTGGATTTGATTCATTTTACTTACATTTTCCATTTTTTGCATTAAAACAACCAAAATAATCAAAAAACACAAAAAAAAAATCTCCCTTAATTAATCAAAGGGTTAAACACTGGAAGGGCTCTTAAAGTAAATAAAGTTACTAACACCCTACTCATCTCACTCACTTTTCTTTTCTTACTCCTTTCCCTTCAGCAATATATTTATTTATCTATTTCCACCATCTGAAACATTCTCTGTGTCTGGATGTCACAGTCACCGTGTAACTCTTGACTTCCTAACCTTATTGGCTGTCAGGATGACGGATAAACCACCATGTACCAGACACGCTAAAGAGGTAAACAAACCCTTCTCTAGCGTAACGCAAGTGGGTCCGCTAATCTACTTACATACATTAGAGCCAATTACATTTCATTTCAACTTCATTCAGCAATCACAATTTGTTCTATTCCAAATCGGATGTGGTATAATCATCAGTGATATCTCTGATCTTTGTTTAAAATCATTTCACTTGCTTGCTCAGCTTGTCATTCGTTAACAGAAGGGTCTTTAGTAAGTGCAAATAAAAGGATAAAAGACAACGTTCAACAAGTTTCATTTGCAAGAATCATTTATGGTGTCTTATACATCTTGGAAATGTTTCTGAACGAGTCTGATTAGCATTTGATGAAGCAAGACTTTTATTAACTGATGTGTTTTATCTGCTTAAAAGTGAATGCTTGTCATAAATGTATTTCTGAAGGTCATTTTAAAGGTAAAAAAAGATGTTATATTGAGTGCTGCAGATTTACGTTCTGAAACCAGGACTTTTATTACAACCTCAGAAAAATGGCACAGTGTGGAAAATGCACAGCAGTCATTTCCAAATTTACTTTGACTTTTATGTCATTGCAGACAATATGAACACAAACCTTTTCATGTTTTGTCTGGTCAAATTATTTCATTTGTAATATACATCCTTTCCTGTCATTCAGACCTGCAGCTCATTACAAGAAAAGTTGGCACAGGAGCAATTTAGGGCTGGTAATCAGGTAAATTGATTATGATGGTAATGATGTGATTTGAAACAGGTGATGCCAACAGGTGATTGTAATTCTATTTTAGCACCAGGGACAGCATGGTTTCGCAGTGGGTATCGCTTTCACCTCACAGCAAGAAGGTCACTGGTATGCTGGATAAATTGGCGGTTCAATCCGCTATTGCGACTCCAGATTAATAAAGGGACTAAGCTGAAAAGAAAACGAACGAACGAACGAAAGGTCTAAGAAAGGTCTAGTCCTTTAGGATCGAAAATGGGCCGAGGATTGCCAACAAATTTGTGAGAAAATTATTAAAATATTCAAAAGCAATGTTCCTCAAAGGAAGATATTTGGATATTTAACCTTCAACAGTGCATAACATAATTAAAAGATTTAAGGAATCTGGAGGAATTTCAGCGCATAAAAGACCAGGGTGCAAGCCTAAGCACCGATCCCTCAGGCAGCACTGCATCAAGAATCGTCACTCGTCTATAAGCATTATCACCACATGGGCTCAGGACAACTTTGGCAAACCTTTTTCAAGTACCACAATACATAATCACATCCACAAATGCCAGTTAAAACTTTACTGTCCCAAAAGGAAGCCCTATGTGAGCAGTTTCCAGAATTGCTATCAACTTCTCTGGACTTGGAGGCATCTGGGATGAACCATCACACAGTGGAAACGTGTGCAGTGGTCAGATGAATCAAAATTTCAGGTATTGTTTGGGAGAAATGGATGCCGTGTGCTCTAGACCAAAGATGAAAAGGATCATGCGGATTGTTACCAGCAACAAGTCCAAAAGCCAGGGTCTGACATGGTATGTGGTTGTGTCAGTTCCCTTGGCAAAGGTAACTTGCACTTCTATGATGGCACCCTTAATGCTGAAAAGTACATAGGGATTTTGGAACACAATATGCTGCCTTCTTTTTCAAGCTGGCCCATGCATATTTCAACAAGACAATGCAAAACCACATTCTGCACACATTACAAAGTCATGGCTGCGGAGAAAGAGGACACAGGTACTTGACTGACCAGTCTGCAATTCCGACCTGTCTTCAATATGTGGTTTAAATGTGTGGCAACAAGGAAGAACCCGTACTGTTGCCCACTTTAAGACTTATGAAGAATAGGACAACATTAAAAAGTCTGTTGAAAGTTTTATTTAGAAATCACTACTTTTTTATTTGGGTTTTCCATAGGGTCACAACATTTTCTGATTTGGAGTTGAAGATTTTTTTTTTCTTGGTAAAATGTGTGAAAATGACTGATTATTTTGCTAGAGAAGGCCATTATTTGTTGTCTGGAGAGATGTGAATTGCTTTAAAGATGCCTATGAATTTTGGAAAGTCAAAAATCTTCTGTTGAGCCCTGGTTCTGGTTTTAAAAAAATGTTAGAATTTTAATTTCCTTTCATCTGAGCAAAGTAAACCACATATTCCACTTGAAAAAGTTTTCCTTTTGAGGTGATTTTTTTTTTCTTTTAAAATTGAACTAAATAGCAGCTAAATTGAACTACGGTGGTAGCCATAAACATTAACTCTGGAACTACCAGAATTCAATAATAAATAAATTAAATTAAAAGCACTAGTTAATTTTTACAATTTTTGTTTATATCAGTTCTCTTTTAAAATATTCAAACTCTGACTATTAGAAAGTTTGCACAAACTAGTGTGTAGTTGGTTATAGTCATAGTTGGTTATAGTGTTTTTACTAACTTAGTTACATTTAGGCTTCTAAACTTCTAGGTTGGCCCTCAGAAATACTTATTCACTGCAGCAACTTATTAGAAGGCATACAATATGTATATTTTATTAAACTTAGTGAAAAAAAGAAAATATTAAAGTTAGCCAGTATTTTTCCCCACCATCTGATTCATGTATTTGATTTGCATATTACAGTACCTCCAGCTCTTAACATAATCTTAATTAGAAGTGCGTTTCTTAAAGTCTTCCTAAAATTTTCAAAACACCCTCCTGAGAGACTGTGGGCTGCGTGCCTCAAGCAAATATATGGATATTTATCTCTTCCTCATTCATCTGGCTTTGATAAAATGGATGAGCTTTTTAATCAGAAGGGAAACTGCGCTGTCTGTCACAATCATTCCAGAGGGCTTTTTAATTATTATTGCTTTTTATTTATTTCTTTTTAAAAATCTTTCTAAACAAAGAGACCATTACACAGATTAAGAAGGAAAAAAAAAACGTATTCATAAAAATTAAAGGCCATTAAAATAATAAATGGGACAATGGAAATAAAATAACAATAGACGCATAATTTGGAAGAACACTCTCTTTTAGTCATAGATGTTTCATTGCAATCCCTCATTAACTTCGCAAAGTCTTTTTGAGTATGTATTCTTTGAAGAGTGTTTTTTTTTCTCAATCTCTGCTCTCTTAGAGCTTCACTAAATGAGCAAGAAAAACAGTAACAATTAAAGAGCGCTTAAGCCTTTCACCCACTCCTCCAGCTAATTGGTGACACCGCATTTCGGTTTAGCCCAATTACACACTCTCTTTCACTCTTATGTTGATTAACGTTCATCCACCTCTCCTTTTTTTTCCCCCTCCTCCTGTTTTTTTTTTTTGTTTGTTAGGACAGAAGCCATATGAGGCCTGAAGTGTTGAATGAACATGCTCATATCGCAGATGATGTTATTGGCGTCCCTGAACGCTGGCACTGGATGGAGATTGCAGGCAATTGATTTGACTTGTGTTACTGGCTAAAGCTGATTCTCTCCCACTCGTGATTTGGGTATAATGGGGCTTTTGTCCTTTGTGCCTATTAGAGCGAGTGAATACAAGATTACGTGTTATTGTGAGTCATAAACATAAACAGGAGCGGTCGGGATGACGGATAGCTGCAGGAAGTGGCCATGATGGTGTGCGTGTTTCTGTCCTCAGCTCGGGTTTGTCTGGTTGTTTGTATTGATTGTTTAATCCTATAGGCTGTTTGCTATCTCGGGCGACGTTGGTAGATTGGCTTTCTTCATTCATCCTTCAGAGGCTTCTTGCTACCTGCAATAATCAATACTACAAGCAGATCACACTCTACAAAGCATGACTGAACAGACACTATATATACAGTAAAAAAATAAATAAAAGGCCACTTCAATTTCTGAGTTTCTCTGGATTTATAAGGTATGGGTTTTGTGTACACTTTTTATGTTTATTTTATTTTATAAAGGTTTATTTAAAAAATATTATTTAGTATTTT
The DNA here is from genome assembly GCF_903798145.1 of Danio aesculapii. Taxonomy (NCBI): domain Eukaryota; kingdom Metazoa; phylum Chordata; class Actinopteri; order Cypriniformes; family Danionidae; genus Danio; species Danio aesculapii. The sequence continues at coordinate 41,475,887 of NC_079447.1, read as the reverse complement.
AAGGAATAGCCCTGGTTTTTAATCACAACAAGTGGGAACATTTGTAATTCAAATATTTTATTTGATATTGGAAGACAGGAAGACCTTTATAGAATAATACAATTTCACTTAAACCCATACCAAATAAATCCAGCTAAACTGAGAATTTTCAATTAACATCTTAATTTTGCCATAGCTGTAGGGATTCATTCATTCAACCGTTTATTCATTCGTTCATTCATTCATTTATTTATTCATTCATTCATTATGCGGAATACACTATTAGAAACATTTTGCATGTGATGTATTAATAATATAAACAATTCAAGGGTCACTATTATGCTGCTTCATAAGTGCCTAATTTTGTTTTGGAACTGTCCTACAGTTAGTATGCATTCATCAGTCAATCAATCAATCAAGTAAAAAATCCTTTTTCTCTGTATTTTGTATCACCTAATTTCTCACAGGTTGGAACATTAATTAATTAATTCATTCATTAATTCATTCATTTATTATTTTTTTTTCTTTTAAACCCACTCAGAGTCAGAGTCATCCAATGTAATATTTTGTTGTACACCTTTTTTTTCTACATTGTTAGTTTTAAATTTGCAAACAGCTTAATGACACTTATTTTTTAAATGAATGAAGGAATGAATGAATTAACAAATTAACCAATAAAGTAAAGCAAGCACCACTGGTATGCTATCTAAAGAAAACTAAATTAATACTTTAAAGGGCACCTATTTTCCCCCCTTTTTCCAGATTTAAGATACGTCTTTTGTGTCTCCAGAATGTGACTGTAAAGTTTCAGTTCAAAACACCCATCAGATTGTTTGTTATACCTTTCAGAAAAATTTAATTTTCTGCTTTAAACACAATTTAGCTGTTTTTGTTGCCTGTGCCTTTAATGCTAATTCTTCTCCTCGCCCACCATTCCTATGTGTCTGTCAGAGTGTGCCAGTCTCCGCCTCGGCTGTCTCAGATAAACAGCACAGTTAAAGACATGAAGGAAGCAGATCTCACAGAATGTTTGTGAAAAATTCTAGAGTAAGAACTTTCCCAAAGATTATTTGATGTATTTGTTGTGGAGTTAATTCAAGCCTTTCTGCAATGAGTCGCACACAATGTCGTTGCAAAGTTCACACAGACACAGACAGCGTTCATGTTTAACTTTGCACTGTTTTTGCATGGCAAATGTGACTGGATACATCTTAATATCCACCGCTGTATGGCAATCCATTGTTAATGTCCAAAAACAAACCTGATTTAACATTCACTAACCGGTATTGAATCGTCTTCTTTTATAATTGTACTGACATGCAGCTGTGGTGATAAAGATGGTAAAATCGCTGTAATTCATTACAAACATGCACTGTTTTAAAAATGTTTTAAACTTGTAAAATTCTTTCTTGATCACATTTGATGATGATTGATGATCACAGCGAGCTGAACAGATCTTTTCATCCCAGTTGTTTTGCACATGTTCTGTCTTGTTGATATGGTTATAAGCATTGCTAAGGAGACATGTTAATACGCGGCTGTCAATCAATTTGTTGGGCGGGAAAACTGCACTCCTACATCACGATGCGATTGGCCTCGAAATGGGAGGGATTTGGATCCTATTTTGAACAACTGATTTAAAGAGAGACTTATTGTGTTCATATCACCCCATCATGACTGTGGACACCCAGCTCTGTCCAAACAGCCTACAAAAGATAATTTTCATCAAAGGTGCCCTTTAATGTTGTAAGGATGTGCTTTAAATTGATCCAAAGTGCTCATTAAAGAATGTGAAGTAAACAAAAGTGATGTGACTAAGTATTTATATTTCAAATAAATGCTGTTCTTCTAAACTACTAATCAAAGAAGGCTTAAAAACCCTTCTTCTCTGCTGTTTTCAACATACATGTCTTTATTTTTTTAGACAACTTGAAATTACAAATAAGCTGCATCTTGAAATTATTGTAAAGTTATGTTATGCTATACTGTGTATTAAATGAATGCAGACTTGGTGAGCGGAAGAGGCTTCTTTAAAAAACATTATACATCTTACTGTTTTAAAACTGTTGTAGTGTAGTGACTGGTAGTGTTCCCCTTCGGATGGGGAACTCCAATGCTATGTGGAAACTTCCACTATGGGGATTTCGTCAGAATCCAATCATCTGAAAGAGTATAAAAACGGGCCAATGAAATGCCAATGAGTTGGCAGCGTCAGCGTGCACAGCTGGCGTCAATGACAATCAGTCATGCTATAAAGACGCAGCGAGTGCCATGCTCGACATCCTTTCGCTTTCAGAGCCTTTCGCGAGTTTCTGAGAGAGTTACTGAGGGTTTCTCCAAGCTGTACTGCAGAGAGAGTTCGAGACGCAGTTCTCCCGGTCCAGAGCGTGTATACGCATCGGCAGTCGGTCGAGCTGGGTTCTTCGCCCTTGCCTGGCGTTCTTTGGCTCCGGTCCTCAAAGAGCGGCTGGTATAAGGAAACAAGTTTGCTAAAAGAGCAACACGGCCGAGCAGCGCGTCTTTTTAAAGATGTCGTTCCGGCCGTGCGTTTCTGGATGTGGTGGTTCCCTGTCCCCGGATGATGGGCATGAGCACTGTGTGGCATGTCTGGGGGTCCAGCACGTCAATGCGGTGCTCGCGGGCAGTTCATGCCGTCATTGCGACGTCATGTCTGTTGCGCAGCTAAGATCGCGGCTCGCCCTTGCAAAAGGGCGACCCACCCCAGTTGTCCCCCGCTCTGCGGTTGGCACTCGGGCAGATCTGAGGGTCACAGTAGGAGTAAATCCGCCGCCCTCGGGCTCGCGGACCTCCCACTCCTCAGCGCGCTCCATCCAAGCTTTGAGCGAGAGAAGCGCTCCATCCTCAGGGATGGTCGCCCTCTCGCTTGATGACACCGAGGACCAGATGTCCATCATTGCATCGGAGGGTGGGCTATCACTATCCGACGAGGATCCGGACCCGCTCCCTCCCTCTGGGGTGGCGAGCGCGGTCACGGATCCAGAAGCGGATATGCTAGCCGTGCTTTCTCGGGCTGCTTCGGCCGTGGGGTTGGAGATGGTTTATCCCCCAGCTCCGCGGCCGGACCGACTAGATGGGTGCTACGTGGAGGATGCTAAGAGGGCGAAGCCTTCTAGACCTCCCGTCCCCTTCTTCCCAGAAGTGCACAGTAGGCTCACGCAGTCTTGGAGGGCACCTTTCTCTGCCCGATCTGCGTGCGCCTCCGCCCTCACCACGCTCGATGGTGGAGCAGCCAGGGGGTATGAGGCGATTCCTCAGATCGAGCGCGCCATTGCGGTCAATTTATGTCCGCGTGGCGCCTCTTCCTGGCGGGGTCCGCCTCAGATCCCGTCCAAAGCATGCAGGTCTTCTGCCTCCCTCGGAGCCAGAGCCTACAAAGCTGCGGGCCAGGCTGCTTCCGCCTTGCACGCTATGGCCACCTACCAGCGCTACCAAGCGCAGGCGCTGGCCCAGCTGCACGAGGGTGGTTCCGACCCAGGCCTGCTCCATGAGCTTCGCACCGCAACTGACTATGCTCTGCGTACCACCAAGTCAGCGGCGTGTGCCCTGGGAAGGTCGATGGCCACACTAGTGGTCCAGGAACGCCACCTCTGGCTTAACCTGGCAGATATGCGCGAAGTTGACAAAGTTCGCTTTCTTGACTCGCCCATATCCCAGGCTGGCCTGTTCGGCGACACCGTGGGTGAATTCACCCAGGAGTTCACCGCGGTGAGAGAGCAGTCGGATGCGATGGGCAAAGTCATCTATCGGCGGGTACGTAAGACCGCTCCCCCCGCCGAGCCATCCACCTCCGCTGCTCCTCGCCGAGGGCGCCCGCCTGCGGCTTCAAGACCTGCTCCGGTGCCCCCGCCCGCGCCTCCGGCCAAGCGGCCGCGCCGAGCATCCCGCAGTCAGCCAGCGCCTCCGCCCCAGGGCGCCGTTAAGTCCGGTAAACGGACCGCGAAGCATCCCTGAGACGGGCCATCCGGAGAAGAGAGAACTTGCTCTTTCCCCGGTGGGGGGCCGGGCTCAACAAATAACATCAAAGGCGTTTTTCAACGCCACTCAAAACCCAATGAAAGAGCTTTTTTCTCCTTCCCCGGATGTGACAGCCCGAACACTGCCAGTCTGGGACGCTATGCCTTCCAGCTCGCAGGATCGGTGCATTTCGCCAAGGGCTCACGGAGCGCGAGAGAACGGTCTCCTTTCTCTCCCCCTCTCAGCCCCTCCTCTGGAGTTTGGGTGCGAGACGAGAGCGAGTCTCTCGTCTCCTGCTCTCCCGTGGGACCCCAGCGCTTCCCGGGCAAGCCCACTCACTCCACGCTGCCCCACCACTGGCACGTCAGCGATCGCACGGGGGGGGCCACTTGCGAGGGCGCTGCCTGCCTGGTTAGCGCGGGCCAGCCCATCGCGGTGGCTCATCCGTACGATCAGACTCGGCTATGCGATTCAGTTCGCGAAACGGCCTCCCAGGTTCACGGGCGTATATTACACCAGGGTCAGCCCTGCGTCCGCCCCTGTCTTGCGAGGGGAGATTGCTGTCCTCCTGGCGAAGGATGCAATCGAGCCGGTCCCTCCAGCCGAGATGGAGAGTGGGTTCTACAGCCCGTACTTCATCGTGCCCAAAAAGAGCGGTGGGCTACGGCCAATCCTAGATCTGCGCGTTTTGAACCGCTGCCTTCACAAGCTGCGCTTCACAATGCTTACGCAGAAGCGCATCATCCGATGCGTCCGTCCTCAGGATTGGTTTGCAGCAATAGATCTGAAGGATGCGTATTTCCATATCTCCATACTTCCACGCCACCGGCAGTTTCTGCGGTTTGCGTTCGAAGGTCGAGCATGGCAGTACAAGGTCCTCCCTTTCGGGCTCTCTCTGTCTCCGCGGGTCTTCACCAAGCTCGCGGAGGGTGCCCTCGCGCCCCTTCGGCTCGCGGGCATCCGCATACTCAACTATCTCGACGACTGGCTGATTTTAGCCCACACTCGGGAGCAGTTGATTGTGCACAGAGACAAGGTGCTCCGGCACCTCCACCTGTTGGGGTTTCAGGTCAACCGAAAAAAGAGCAGGCTCGCCCCCGTGCAGAGCATCTCCTTTCTCGGGCTGGAGCTGGACTCGATCACTATGGAGGCGCGCCTCTCACGGGAGCGCGCCGAGGTAATGCTGAACTGTCTGAGAGAGTTCGACAGGAAAGAGTGGTCCCCCTGAAATTATTTCAGAGGCTCCTGGGGCATATGCATCCGCAGCCGCGGTCACGCCGCTCGGATTGCTCCATATGAGACCACTACAGCATTGGCTTCACGATCGGGTCCCCAGACGCGCATGGCACGCGGGCACACACCGAGTGACTGTCACTGCGCTGTGTCGCCGTGCCCTCACCCCCTGGAGGGACCCCTCCTTCCTACGGGCCGGAGTGCCCTTAGGTCAGGCGTCCAGGCATGTTGTCGTTTCGACAGATGCTTCCAGTACGGGTTGGGGGGGCCGTGTGTCGCGGGCATGCTGCTGCGGACCTTTGGAAGGGAACCAGCTGCATTGGCATATCAACTGCCTGGAGCTGTTGGCAGTGTTTCTCGCCCTGCGCCGCTTTTTACCGGTGCTGAGGGGGCAACACGTGCTGGTCAGGACGGACAGCACGGTGACGGTAGCGTATATCAACCGTATGGGGGGTATACGCTCCCGCCGCATGTCTCAGCTCGCTCGCCGTCTGCTCCTCTGGAGTCATACGCGGTTGAAGTCACTGCGTGCTGTTCACATTCCGGGCGGGCTCAACCGTGCGGCCGACGGGCTCTCACGGCAGCTCCTTACCCCGGGAGAATGGCGGCTCCACCCCGAGTCTGTTCAGCTGATATGGGCGCGCTTCGGGGAAGCCCAGGTCGACCTGTTTGCTTCCGCCGAGAACGCTCATTGCCAGAGGTTTTTTTCCCTGACCGAGGGCTCCCTCGGCACGGATGCACTGGCCCACAGCTGGCCTCGGGGCATGCGCAAATATGCGTTCCCCCCAGTGAGCCTACTCGCGCAGTTACTGTGCAAGGTCAGGGAGGACGAGGAGCAGGTTTTGCTAGTTGCGCCTCTCTGGCCCAACCGGACCTGGTTATCAGAACTCTCCCTCCTCGCGACGGCCCCTCCCTGGCGGATCCCGTTGAGAGAGAACCTACTCTCTCAGGGACAGGGCACCATCTGGCACCCTCGCCCAGATCTGTGGAACCTCCACGTGTGGTCCCTAGACGCATCGAGGAAGACTTAGGTAACCTACCGTTGGCGGTGGTTAATACCATCACTCAGGCTAGAGCACCCTCTACGAGGCATGCCTACGCCCTGAAGTGGAGTCTATTCACTGAGTGGTGCGCTTCTCGCCGAGAAGACCCCCGATCTTGCCAGATCAGTGTCGTGCTTTCTTTCCTTCAGGACAGGTTGGAGCGGAGGCTGTCGCCCTCCACACTGAAGGTTTACGTGGCCGCCATCTCCGCTCATCATGATGCGGTGGATGGCGGCACCGTGGGGAGGCATAACCTCATCATCCGGTTCCTCAGAGGTGCGAGGCGGATGTTTCCACCCCGCCCCCCTCTCATGCCCTCTTGGGATCTCGCGGCAGTGCTAACGAGCCTACGTGGGGATCCCCTTCGAGCCACTTGACTCAGTATCCTTGAGATTTCTGTCCTTGAAGACAGCTCTGCTGGTCGCGTTGGCATCGATTAAGAGGGTTGGGGACCTGGAGGCATTTTCGGTCAGTGACTCGTGCCTAGAATTCGGGCCGGCCTACTCTCACGTTATCCTGAGACCCCGGCCCGGCTATGTGCCCAAGGTTCCTACCACGCTGTTTAAGGATCAGGTAGTGAGCCTGCAAGCGCTGCCCGCGGAGGAGGCAGACCCAACCCTTTCATTATTGTGTCCTGTTCGCGCTTTGCGAGTGTATGTGGACCGCACTCAGAGCTTTAGATCCTCTGACCAGCTCTTTGTCTGTTACGGTGGTCGGCAGAAGGGAAGTGCCGTATCTAAACAGAGGTTGGCCCACTGGATAGTGGATGCCATCTCCCTCGCTTATCAGAGCCAGGGTGAGCCGTGTCCCCCGGGGGTGAGAGCGCACTCCACTCGGAGCATCGCATCCTCCTGGGCGTTAGCACGCGGCGCCTCTCTAACGGACATTTGTAGAGCTGCGGGTTGGGTGACACCTAATACATTTGCAAGGTTTTACAATCTGCGAGTGGAGCCGGTTTCCTCAAGGGTATTAGGTAACCCTTGGTGATTGAGGAAACAATTCGGTTGAGGTGTCGAAATACGCTTGCTGCGCCTTTTTTCCCTAACCCGGAGATACGTGCGCCTTTTCAGCTTTGTCAGTTCTTATCCCCATTTGGCGAACCCTGCAGAGTTCCTCCGAGGCCCCCAGCATTTGACTCAGCGGAGGAGTCAGGTGTTGGCCCGTTACGTTGTTGGCATGCCCGCTGGTCAGCCCGCGTTCTGGGTATAGGTGCCTGCTATGCGTGATCCCCGCTGGCGATCCCATACGCTCACTCAGCCACGGTTTAGTCCCCCCTTCTAGGCGGGCTCGTGTCTTCCCTCCCCGCTAACCATCCTTATGCTAGGACCCCCCCATCTCTGGGCTGGTCCATAGATTGTCACCAGGTCTCCCCTCTGGGTAGCAGGTGAGCTCCGCAGCGTCCTCCCTATCGGGACTGAACGCTTTCCCAACGTACTGTCGTATCAAAACCTTTTTACTGGGTTATTGCGACTCCCCGAAATATTTCTGAACAGGTAAGTGAGGGCCAGGGGACACGTTGGAAGACTGTGTCTCGGGGCATTGTAGGTGCGCTCGCTCTTCTGCGTGGCACACCCTTCGCCAGGGGCGCAGTAAGGTTCTTTCGTTGTGGCGTTTTCCATAGATTTCCCCATAGTGGAAGTTTCCACATAGCATTGGAGTTCCCCATCCGAAGGGGAACGCTACGGTTACTAAAGTAACCCTTCGTTCCCCGAGGGGGGGAACGGAAATGCTATGTTCCTTCGCCACAACGATTGTCCCTTAGCTGTTGAGCGTGAAAGTCTCTTCAGCTAGAAAAGGATGTCGAGCATGGCACTGGCTGCGTCTTTATAGCATGACTGATTGTCATTGACGCCAGCTGTGCACGCTGACGCTGCCAACTCATTGGCATTTCATTGGCCCGTTTTTTATACTCTTTCAGATGATTGGATTCTGACGAAATCCCCATAGTGGAAGTTTCCACATAGCATTTCCGTTCCCCCCCTCGGGGAACGAAGGGTTACTTTAGTAACCGTTAGCGTTCTTAGGATAGTCATTAAATGACCTTGATGACAACTGTACTACCCCTTAACAGCCTGTACAATAGTTACATTATTCAATCATGTATTTTTAGGTAAATACACTAAGTACATGTTAAATACATGCACTATAAAACTTTTTCTGTTTTTTTTCTGACAGTGTAGGCACAAATCGCTGCCATTTCCACTTGAAGTGCTTTCTCACCCATTGAGCAAACTGTCTATCCATCACATCCTCAAATACATTTAATATGGTTCCTGTCCTCAAACAACACCTTCATCAAACCACTTTTAAAAGAATGTGCTTTCATAACTTTCTCAGTGAAAGTGCTCAGGCATTATTGAGTCTCATTCTCCACCCATTAGAAGCATTATCCAGCTCGTTAAGAATTAATTGCCCTCATCATTAATACATTTAATAAGGGACCCCTGACTTGTGCTGATTGGGTTTTGAAATATGGTAGATGAAATGGTTGAAAAGCCGGTTTCAGACTCTTGCATTACCTCAACTACTCTCTGATTAGTCCAGCGCTAATTTTAGCATTTGAACAGCTCCAGATGTAATGAGCTAAACCCCTAAATTTATGATGCTTAAGCAAAGAGACTGTATTAGAGCCCACATCCCCAAACTGTGCACTTGCAATAGACGTTATATACCCTTCCTATGGTGCACAATCAAATTCTGCCTTCATATAACACCCTGTATGCTTTTTGCAGAGTCTCACAAAGCCTCAGATTGTCTGTTTGGAGATTGAACATTCTTCCTCTAGGCAGTGTGTCTGTGTGGTTGATGGTATGTATTTGTAATAATGCAGGCTGAATGAAGGCTCTGTTTGAATGTGAATGATGGGTAGATGACATTATCCTCGTATGCCCCTGTTTCTCTGATGTCCATGTCAGTATGTTGACCCTTGATTAAGCTCTGCATGCTTTGGTTACTGTTACTGACTCATACAAAGCCAGAGTCTCCATATGGATTGAGTTAAAGATTTTAGCTTGATTTTAGGATTAATGTACTCATGAAGTAGTCTTGAACTGTAAGAATATTATTTTTGAGAAATATTACAGATAAACAAAAAATGTAATTAGCAAAGATACAGGTGGATAATAGTGATTTTCCAGTAATAGAACAATTCTTACAACAGTGAAGAATTGTTGCTATATTAGTCAAAGTATTCTGAAAGAAAAAAGACTGTTTGCAATGTAAACATGCATGCATACATGCATACATACATGCATACATACATACATACATACATACATACATACATACATACATACATACATACATACAATTTGTGTACATTTTAATTTGATGAATATTATTTTGTTTTTATTACATTTTCCGTTGCTGTTTTTTTTACATAAACATTTTGTTTGTATTTTTAAAATACAGTATTTTGTTTTGTGCTTGGAATAAATTAAATAAATAAATACAATTATACAATTTTAATTCTAAAATTTCTTAATGGCAATTAAATCATTAGTTGATTTTATAAAAACACTACCAGTCAAAGGTTTGGGGTCAGTAGGATTTTTAAATGTTTTAAAATAAGCTTCTCCTGCTCACCAAGGCTGCATTTATTTCATCAAAAATACAGTACAAATTGTAAAACTGTGAAATGCTATTGCACTATAAAATAACTGTTCAAAAGTAGTTTATAATTTGTAATTTGTGATTATAGTAATTTGTTTTGTGCTTGCATTAAATAAAATAAAAAGTAAAATAAAATACAAAACAATTCTATTTAATTCTAAATGGCAATTAAATCATTAGTTTATTTTATAAATATTTCAATGTAATTTAATTTATTTTATTATTACGTTCAAAACTCATTTTAAAATCATGGTCAATTAACAGTGCTATTGCAAAATAAAGCATTGTTTTGTTTAATTTTAAATACAGTATATACAAATTTTGTTTTGTGTGTATAATAGCAAAACTATAGTAAATCATTCATTCATTTTCCTTCAGATTAGTCTCTATTTCAGAGGTTGCCAAAGCAGAATGAACCGCCAAATATTCCAGCATATGTTTTACATACATGTTTATTCGCTTATTAAGTATTGGGAAACACCCATACACTCTCACATACACATTTTATTTTATTTTTTTTATTCATTACATTTCTTTTTTAGCTTATTCCCTTTATTAATCTGGGGTTGCCACAGCAGAATGAACCGCCAACTTATCCAACATATGTTTTACGCAGTGGATGCCCTTCCAGCTGCAACCCATACACACACACACACACACACACACACACACACACACACACACACACACACACACACACACACACACACACACACACTCACTCACTCATACACTACGGATAGTTTAGCTTACCCAATTCACCTATTGCATGTCTTTGGACTTGTGGTGGTGGTGGGCGGGGACTGGAGCACCTGGAGGAAACCCAACCGAACATGGGGAGAACATGCAAACTCCACACAGAAATACCAACTGACCCAGCCGAGGCTTGAACCAGGGATCGTGCTACCCACTGCACCACCGTGATGCCTTTTATTTTGTTTTATTTTATTTTAATAACTAAATTATAAAATGATGGTAAGTAAACAGTGCTTATGCAGAATCGAGCACTCAATCTTTTTACAATTTGTCCATGAGTTGTGACACATCTTTCCTACATTTTAAGCAACACTACCCACTTGTTCACTAGTGCTTTATCATGTACTGTACTGCAGCAGATGCTGGCCGTGAACTGAGTATGGAACAAATAAATAAATAAATAAAGCCACAACAACAACAAAATGGATTGTGCATGACTTCCAAATGCTATTCCCCTATATACTTCAGCTCCATGCATTTGTCACCATGTCGAGTGAATTCTGCCAATGGTAAATAAACCACAAAGAGGAATGCTGCTTTTTATTTGTGCATTTAACATCACTAGTTCTTCTCAAGGCCAACTTTTTTTTTAATACGATCAAACATGTTCTGTCTTTCCGAAAATAGCCATTGCATATGACTTTAAAGAGAAAATCAGCCCTGTTCACTGCACCGGCTGGCATTGCGTATAGAGTATGATTGACACAACAGTCAGTTCCATAAGGCATTGATTTTTTTTCATGCTGGATGAACTTGTTTATCATTGATTGTGGGATTTGAAATACAAATATGAAACAGCTGTCCTCAGTCTAGCCTCTGAGGTTAGTGGAATGTTTTCCACGATTGCGATTACAGACTCATGAATTTGATTTGATTGACTGATCTATTGATTTTCTGTGCGTTTTGTCTCCAGCTGTTTCCTGTCCCTGCTGTTGGTTGCTGCTGTGGTTTGGAAAGTCAAACAGACGTGCTGGGCATCACGCAGGAGAGAGGTAACATCTGCACAACATTGATGGGTCCATACTTAAGCGCTGATTACACGTGGGTTCTTTTTAAAGTTGAAATGTTTAACACTAAACCACCAGGGATCTTTATGCACCTTAAATTATCAGCGGGTAAAATTTACACATGCACTACTTTTGCCCAAAATATGTATTATATTGCTGCATTACACTGTGTCCTAACAACACATGACAAGATTCCAATGACATGCAATTTGTCTTTCTGCACCAGACACGAAATGACAGAAACATTTAAAGGTCCTGTGAAGTGCTTTTGAAATGCGCATTTTTTAATTAGAAATTTGACGTAATCTCAACTGAAACATGAAGACAGGGTGAGACATACAATAGCTCCTCCCTTTCATAGATATATATTAAAAAAAACAGCCAATAGCATTTTGTTTTTGAGAGTGGTTGAGATCAAGTGCATCACATAAAAGCAAATGAGAAGCATCTTGAAGAGAAGGGACATGTCAGATAATAGCATTTGATTGGTCAGAAGATTTAATGAACACAACTGACAAGATGAATCCACACATATCAAACTATACCGATTACATTTTTATTTGTGTTAACTCTTGTATGTATGACCAAAAATGATGCAGTACTTTAGGACAGTGGTTCTCAAACTGGGGGTCACGAGAGTGATTTAAAAATTGTGTAGTTTTCAGCGATTATAATATATATTTATTCAGTATTACAAGTGAAAGCTAATTTTTTCAAATTTTTAAAAATATATTACTGATGAATTTATAAAGTATTTAGGACACATTCAGTCAGAATGCATCTTTGTACTTGAAACGCAGCACTCAGGAATGCCAACTTGCCGCAGTAAACAAAGCCTTCAACGCTTGCCTTCAATTTCAAGCCCTGTAATGTATAATAAATAAAGTTAAAATATTGTGAACACCTTAAAAAAAAAGTTATTTTTATTGTTTGGATATGCTTTGGTAGTGGGGGGTTGCGAGTTCTTGACGATCTTACATTGGGGGTCACTGGCTTAAAAGTTTGAGAACCACTGCTTTAAGATGTTGCTGTGTTATGATCACAAAATCAGTGATCTCACATCCCCACAATATATTGTAGAATTGACATCATGGCCTGGAGTCAAACAAACATACATAGAAAAAGTTACACTGCACCGAATCACCTTGTGCTGAATTATGATGTTTTACATGGACACTGGAACACGAATGCAATGCAAAGCCTTGTTTCCGTCAAAATCTTTGCAATGTAACTGTATGAATATGTTTTTGATATGTTGAGTCCTAATATGGGAGGATTGCAATTAAGTCATTGCGAATGGCATCGTTACGTCATAAAATAACCTGGGATCTGTTTTTTTTTAACCAGTTCATTGAAACGAACTGTCTGAAAAATCTGGTTTGCCGAAAAGATCCAAACTTCCTATCACTAGTTGATAGAGATCTTTTCTGAATTTCAGTAGAATCATCAGTATTGATGAGAATTGTTTTATGTTGAAAAAGATCTCTAAAACACACTATTCAATGTAGACTAACACTTCATTCAGCCAATCCGTTGTTAAGCATGATATCACACAAAGCAGCTTCCGGGTCAGTGCCATATCAAACTGTATGTGGAGGCTCATCAAATGCTAATAGTAAATGTTTATGTATGTATGTAACAATGTATTACACTCAAAAATTACAATCGCAATATTTATATATATATATATATATATATATATATATATATATATATATATATATATATATATATATATATATATATATATATATATATATATATATATATATATATATATATATATATATATATAATATTGGTGTCTGTGATGAAGAAAGTCCAGAGACTGTTGTGTACCATCATGATTTTATATAAATCATGTCTATATATATGACTAAAATTGAAAATTTTCGCAATTCAAATGAGTAGCGGCTTGGACCTGGAAACAATATTTCATATGTCACGACTTCACAACCGGAAAGCATGGGTTATGATGCGAGACCTCCAACTTGTGCGACCAATGGAAGCCAGAAATGACACACATTAGCTTTGCTGTGTTTGAGCACCCACATGCATTTACCGGTTTGTGTTAGCTGGGATGTTATTGCTTTTACCATCTGTGACCTCCCGTGATGCTCCTGGGTGTAGTTGATCTTTGTAAAACGTCTTATGACTTTAACCTCATTATAGTTTATGAAACACTGTCATGCAGCGTTACTGTGCTCAGATCAGTTAAAGCTGCTCGTTTTATAACGCATTTCTGCTGGTGTCTGATGGGTGTGTAAATGTCAGCCGAACTGCGTCCTTTTAATGAGAGAGGCGCAACAATAAACGCCGCCATTTTCCTTCATTACCCATCCTCACAAACCAATTAACCCTGACAGGGGCTCATGTAAAAGGAATGGATTAGTGTGATGTATCTGTCTAAAAGCCGCAACAGATGCCACCTTTTCTCTCTGTCCTTTTAATTCTTTCGTTTGTGTCATTTTAGTGGCTGCGTAAATGCAAATGGGAATTTGCAAACGAGTTGTCATCGAGCGTTTCATAATCAATACAATAATCAAGGACTTGATAATTGAAAGCATGTTGTGAGCCATAAGTGTGGGGTTTATTGGAGTTAAATGTGTGTGCTTTTCAGCAATGGCTGTCACAGTTGTGTTTCACTTTTCATCAAATATCTGCTTGTAGATTGTGCATTTAGAAAATGGAATCGTTTAAATCAAATAAAAGACTTCATGCTTTGTTCAGCAGCCAAAAACCATTTTGATCAGAGAAATGGACACACAATGTGTTGATTTGATAGGGATGCTACAGTAAATAATTCATCAATTCAAAGTGTGGTGTACTTTATTGTTGAGACTGGCATCAGAACTAGAGTACTCAGCCGTGACAGCCATGAAAACAATACAACATTGCCTTCCAAACTTCTCACACCAGTTGGAATTTAGTCAACATATCTAAAGGGAAATGTTTTTTATATTATTTTATTTTTATTTATTTATTTTGTGTGGTACCTTGCAAGCTGATTCTTCAGACAGTGGTTTGTGTCAAATCCAGGTCAGCACTCAGTGTTTTGCAAGGCTTTTACACATTTTACTTTTTAGATGGAACACAACTGAACTGAACAGAATGGAGGGATTTTGAGACTCATCAATGTTTTGTGAGACACAGTGCTTTTAAAAGTGCTCCTTTTAACTTGACAACATTGCACTCATAGTTCAAGGCATTTAATAAAAACTGCAAGAACAAAGGCAAGGACAAGAGATACAACACGCCATACAACATGCAATTTATATGTAGCAGATCTGTAGACAACTGAATTAGAAAATCAATTCAATTTTGAATTTCAGTTTTCAAGACTGAATTGGAATTAAATTGGTGAAAAGTAACCAGAATTAAATTTGAATGTTTCAAGAGTTCACACTTAGATATTGCTTGATACTAATAGCAGGTTTGACATGCTGTCCCGGGAGAGAACACAGAGCTCAGCGATAATTTAGCTAATGGCTCTCGCCTGGTCATTTAGCATGAAAGTGGGGGTCTGAGATCAGGTAGGCCTCGGGAGCTCCCCCTGGTAAAGGAGAAAAAGGTGGATATGGGGTGGATGGGGGATTCTTCAAAAACAAAGATAAGGGATGTAAGGTGAAACTATTCTAGGCTTGGATTAATCTGATAGGTTTATCAGTGATTGCAGATGAGAGACCAGCCGCGATCAATAATAGCATGTGCTCCTCTCGAAATTAGTTTATAAAATTTCACAAAGTGATTACTTTAAAATTAACTAAAATAAAAATTCACTAAAGTGTGAAGTAGCAAAGGAAAGTTTATCATAACAAAATCTTGTGTTAGATCTATAAAAGTTCATGAAATATGAATGTATTGTGTTTGCATTTGTGTTTAAAAATGTCAGTACAATATCAGTAACCTCTTGAACCATTGTTATTAGGAATAGTGATATTTGTGGATGTTGTAGTATTGCTTGGTCATGTGTTGCTTGTTCTGAGCAGTTGGGTAATGCACCGAAAGATAATTAATTCATTCTGTGGGAAAAAAGTAAAAAAAAAGGTCATTAATGTTTTTTTTATTTAATCTAGGAGGAAGTGTTAAAATATGTTTCTTTATGAACTGTAAAACAACATGGGTCAAATAGCGCAATTAAGGTAAAAAAGTGTTTGGAAATGGATGATGTATAAAAAAAGTTCAGCAAATAGGATGCTCATCTAAAACCTGAAACACACTGAACAACAAACAAGCAACTACAGTTAAAATAGATTGAAGAGTCTAGCTAATCATCATCTCCAGACAGACCAAAAAAGAAGATCTAAATAAAATACCTGCAAGTTCAGTTACAGCCAGAAGACCTCCGATAGAATCTCAACAACAAATTTGAGCAAAAAGCCCCTAAATCACCATCAATAAAAACAAAACAAACAAACAAGAAAAAAAAGGTGCAGAATTTGTTTCAATTGGCTAAGGAACACATTGATGGTCTAAATATAAATGTAGACTGATGAGAGATTTTTTTCTTTTCAGAACTAGTGGTCATTAATGGTATGCCTGATGACCCCAAGTACCATATTTAAGCCTTAGTTTACTGTAAAGACTGTGAATAATGGTATATACAAAATATGCTCATACTTCATAAAACCTCTTAGAATGGAATATATTTTTTTTCCATTATAAAATCTATTTAGTGACGGTGGTGCATTGGGTAGCACAATCGCCTCACAGCAAGAAGGTCACTGGTTCGAGCCTCGGCTGGGTCAGTTGGCATTTTGTGTTTGCATGTTCTCCCCGTGTTTGTGTGGATTTCCTCCGGGTGCTCCGGTTTCCCCTACAGTCCAAAGGCATGTGCTATAGGTGAGTTGAATAAGCTAAATTGGCCATAGTGTATGAGTGTGAATGCAGGAGTGTATGGGTGTTTCCCAGTGTTGGGTTGCAGCTGGAAGGGCATCCACTTTGTAAAACCTATACTGGATAAGTTGGCAGTTCATTCCGCTGTGGCGACCCCTGATTAATAAAGGGACTAAGCCGAAAAGAAAATAAATGAATGAATGAATGAATAAAATCTGTGTTTAAAAATTATATGGAGCTGCTATTTTTCAGAAACAACTGTACCTTCTGCACTGATATTAAAGGGGCTGAAAATTATGTCATTGTTTATTTACACTGTACATATTTCAAAACTATTTAAATGTCAAATGTCTTTAAGTTATTTTAAAGAAAGCTGGAAACCATGGAAATCATATGGATGTCAATGGTTACAGGTTTTTATCTCCCTTCAGAATTTCTTCTTTGGTGTTCAACAGAATAAACAAACTTATAAAGGTTTGGATCTCATTTAGGGTGAATAAATAGTGAGTAAATTTTCATTTTGTAAGAACTATCTCTTTAAAATGACTGTAATATTATAACAGAAGCTTTTTTTCTCTGTGTGCACTGTTTCTCCCCCCATATGATTCTGGAGCTTACTGCATATTCGTCATATTCTCTGTTAGTAAACATCACAATATCAACACACACATACACATACAGTTTTTAGTTAGCTGAAATGTCTACATTATTTATGACATCTGTCCCATATCATCCAGGCCCTGCTGTAGCTCCACTGAAGCTCTTTCTACTGCTCAAGTTCACAGTTATTTTTCACATCCCCCTGACACAACAGAGCTCAGGTGTCAGGCAGTGATGATGTCCCATCCAGCAGGATCTATCCCACACTGCACCAGGCACATCCGAAAACAGCCAAGCAGCCTCTGATAAAGATCTCATAGCAGAGACTTTATCTCAGCCGAGCTTTTACGGTTATGTGGAGGCTGATAAGTTGTGATCTCACCGAAGTTTTATGGAGAGCTGCATCACTCGGCTCTCCGCTGCCGCTTAATTGTGTTTCCTCATTGTCAAGCCTCATTGCTGACAGCGGCTATCTTGTGATTTGCCGCGTTGGATACTTTAAACCCGCCGCTGCGGCCCCTTCATCACTCCCTCTCTCTCTGAAGCCATCAAGTGGGAAATTAACAATGCAAATCAATGGAGCTGAATGGTGTATTTTTTATGATCCGCTCTCTCTGATGTATTTAGAGCATGAATGATTATTTCGGAGATAGATTACGGACGGACGGCGCCGTGAGCACTCAGGGAATCAGTCAATATCCTCAAATGGGCCTAATTCATTATTTCGGCCCTCCTTCTTTCTAAAGTGCAGAACGTTGAGGAGGGGGGTGGGATTTTCATTTCATTCCACCAAATGTAATATCATTTCTTTGCAGCTGGAAATCGCTCTCAGTCTGTCGGCATGCAGACTGGAGTTATATATACGGAGTAGTCGCATGCTGAAACACTATGATTTGTGTCTGGCGAGTCCTAAAAACAGCCACTGTGAGGGAAAATAAAAGTTGCATTTCTAATCCATAAAATTCCCAGGAGTGAGAAATTCCATGCTGATTCCTCACCCGGAAAGGGAGACATAATGTAATCTCTCCAGTATAGTTAATTATGGATCATAACCGAGAGTGTGGAAAACAAATTTAGAACTGGGTTTATGATAATGACTCTCCCAACAATAATTTCTGGATATGAGATCAAACAATCAAAAGCACTTTGAAATTCTAATGATGATGCACAAGACGTCTTGTACAGATGTCTATGAATCTCCTAATAGGGTCTCCCCCCAGCAGACAGGGATTTAGCCGTATTTTGACAACTAACCTCATTAATTTTTTGCTGCTATCTTGCTATAAATGTATAAATAAAAAATACTCTGCGTATTTCACTTGTCATGCTTCTCTTGCTCTATAATTCATGTGTTGGTTGATGCAAGTTGTCATTGGCCTTGAAAAACATAGCACCACTGAACACCACTTTTATATTTAGTGTTAAATATATTTAGCTTGGTCATATTAAACATGAGTAATGTACTATTTAACTCGCTGGCTCTCTATGGTGTTTTAAAAATGTGTGCACTTTAATCACAATTCAGACAAAGATGGTATATTTATTAGCAGTCACTGATTTATGTGTGTGTGTGTATATACTGTACAGTATATATGTATATACAGTATATAGCCACTTTGTTAGGTTACCGCGTTGGACCCGCTTTTGCATTCAGAACTGCCTTTATCATTCGTGACATAGATTCTACAAGGTACTGGAAAATTCCTCGGATGTTTTGGTCCATATTGACATGAGAGCGTCACGCAATTGCCGAAGATTTGTCGGTGACAAATCCATGATCCATGATGCCCCATTCCACCACAGTTAAAATGTACTCTATTGGATTGAGATCTGTTGACTGTGGAGGCTATTTGAGTACAGTGAACTCATTGTCATGTTCAAGAAACTAGTCTGAGATGATTTGCACTTTGTGACATGGCCAGTTATCCCGCTGGAAGTAGCCTTCAGAAGATGGGTACACTCTGATAACAAAGGGATGGACATGGTCAGCAACAATTCTCAGGTAGGCTTTAGCATTGACACACTGCTCAGTTGGTAATAATGGGCCCAAAGTGTGCCAAGAAAATATTCTCCACACTATTACACCACCACTAGCCTGAACTCTTAAAACAAGGCAGGATGGGCCCATGCTTTCATGTTGTTGATGCCAGATTTTGACCCTACCATCTGAATCACGCAGCAGAAATTGAGACTCGCCAGACCAGGCAACGTTTTTACAAAACTTATATATATATATATATATATATATATATATATATATATATATATATATATATATATATATATATATATTTATATCAGTTTTGGTGAGACTGTGCAAATTATGGCCACAGTTTCCTGTTCTTAGCTGAGAGGAGTGGCACCCGGTGTGGATTTCTACTGCTGTAACCCATCTGCCTCAAGGTTCGACGTGTTGGGTGTTCAGAGATTTTCTTCTGCATACCTCGGTTGTAACGAGTGGTTATTTGAGTTGCTGTTGCTTTTCTTTCAGCTCGAACCAGTCTGGCCATTCTTCTCTCACCTCTGGCATCAACAAGGCATTTGCGCCCACAAAACTGTCACTCAATGGATATTTTTTCTTTTTCTGACCATTTTCTGTAAACCCTAGAGATGGTTGTGTGTGAAAATTAAAAAAATATTCTCTCATTATTCTGGCATTTAGCAAATGCAAATCATTTAGGTAATCCTAACGGCCTAAAATAGTAAACGTTTAGTATGATTTAAAATTAGACTTTTTTTTCTAAATGGTTATGTTCCTTTTTTTTAGAGTGTATGTAAACTTCTGGTTTATATATATATACACACTTGGAGGAAATCCACGCAAACATAGGGAGAACCACACAGAAATGCCAACTGGCCCAGCTGGGACCTTCTTCCTGTGGGTTGACAGTGCTAACCACTGAACCACCACTATTTTTTAAAATGGGGAAAAAATTTTATACGAGTACATGAACAACTTTTTTTTATCATGTGTAGAACTTTCTGCTAAAATTTTAAAATGAAAGACAACCACTGTATTTTACTCACAGTCCAAACTAAAATTCTACACACATCGCCTTGTTAATATTAATTTGATTACGTAATTTCAAAATATGAAGTACAAACATTTGTCGTTGTAAAATTGTTACACAAAACATACCTGCACAAATCCAAAAAACAGTCAACAGCCTGAATGAAATTATCTGCCTGTAGATGGCACCTTTAAAACAGCAGGAATAAAGTGTTTTCTTGGGTTTAATTTTCTTGGTCTAGTAAAGCTGGTCTGTCTGACACACTCACATACATTAGATTCATTCATTCATTTTCTTTCAGCTTAGCCCATTTATTTATCAGGGGTCGCCACAGCGGAATGAACCGCCAACTTATCCAGCACAATTTACCTTACCCAATTCACCTACAGTATAGCGCATGTCTTTGGACTGTGGGGAAATGCAGAGCACCCGGAGAAAACCCATGCGAATACAGAGAAAACATGCAAACTCCACACAGAAACGTCAACTGGCACAGCTGTGGTCTCGAACCAGCAACTTTCTTGCTGTGAGGCGACAGTGCCAAAAATGTTACAAAAATAAATCAATTCCAGAATCTCAAGGATTTTGACCTGTCAAAGCTAATGCCAAATTTGTTTGGGCATTTGGTGCAGCTTGTACAGTATTTCACCTGTTGTTATCCCTAGCATCTCTCTGATAGCCTTCTATTTACTGTACAAAGTTTATAGTCCAGACCAGAGATCCACCAAAATAAAACAAAAAACTGTTAATGCCTGATTGATCATTTAAACATATTTTCTAGAAGAATCTTGAATGCCGCAAACACAGCTTCTCTGTCTACCACATAGAATGAGGATAATTCCCAGGTGCCTTCTTTGTCGGCTGTTCGGTTGTAAACACACTGTGTCCCCCGTCAGCCAGATGTTTTCTAATTTTATCAATTGACAGTGGTTAATACCACTGCGATCCGGTCAAACCCCTCTCCGCTTGCACAGAGTACAATAAATTGATGCTAATTCCTGAAATACCAGGTTGTTTTGAGGCTGGTCGTGGGTGTGTTTATTTGACCTTTCTGCCACAGTATGGTAATTAGTATAATTCCCTGTTACAAGAATTAATTATTTTGAACAAGATAGCCCCATTCACTTCAGACAGTGATTAGCATATATTTAGGGGGTTTGTTTATTTATATTATTTTCATAATTTTTTTTTTTGGAAAATATGAATTATTTTTGATACTGCTTATCATAGAGGCCAAGCTTTATCTGACCCATTACAGGGTGTAAATATCATCTCATATCGCATAAATTCACCTGTCTCATAACATTGTGACATAGCATTTTATTAAAAGGTCAGATAAACCAAAATGAGAATTCTGATATTTATTCACCTACATGTTTTTCCAAACTCATATCAGTTGTGTTCGTCCTCAGAACACAGACAGAGATATCTGAAAGAAATTCTGGGAATTTTTTTTTTCAGGTGTAGTTTTCAGGTGATCTAAATTTGCATTTGGATTAAAGTATAAATTAAATCTATTCATATTAGTGAGTGTGTCCATTCAGAAAGCTTGGATTAAAACTGCTGATACTTTTTTAGTCTGTTTTGGAACATTTTGAAGTTTTGCGTGTCAATTAATACTAAATATATACTAAACTATACTTCACATGTATACAAAAAGCCAATTTCTGCCATATGAGAAAAATAAATCAGTCATAAAGAGTTTAAATTAGGATGTACTTATTTAAATCATGGCTTTAAGTGTTAAAAAGTATAAAAGGAAAAGGATTAAAAAGTAGAAATTATGCATGCTTAAATCTTATGAGATAAAGTCAGTATTAATCATAATAATAAAGTCCAGTAAATATTTCTACAGCACATTTAAAAGCAACATGCTTTACAAAAAAACACAATACATAAAATCAAAAAAAAGCATGGATCATGTAAGAAAAGAAAAAGAGAAGGATAAAAAATATGTACAATTAAAACTGATCTTAATCAAAAGCCAGCAAGAACAAATAAGATATGAAAGCAGTTTTAAAACTGACCAGCAAAAAGCAAATCTCGCAGTTTACAGGCAATTTAATTTAATGTTTTGGAGCTGTATTTAAAAAACTAGACCGCCTTTAGTTTTACTGTGACAAAGGGGGGCTGTAAGAAGCTGATTACTTTATGTGAAAGATTATGATATAGAAAAGGATGAATCTTAGATTATTAAATTCTTGGTTGTAATGGGAAAGGTTTGTATACAGAAAATAAAGTAGTCGGGTGGTAAGCCTTATTTTGTCAACAAATTTAAACAGTATTGCAATATGGTATATAAATGTAAATCAAAAAGCAGGGCTTCTAATTTTATGGTCGAAATAGACAAAATTTTATGTGCAAATTGTATTTCTCTTGTTGTTACATATACATTTAATATATGCAATAATTTTGAGATGCAATAAATTAAATTGTGTTAAATAAATCTTTATTTTCTTATACTACTGATTTCCCTAGAAATCTCTTTGATTTAAAAAATAATCTTCATTTGTTGCAAAAAAAAAAAAATCAGATGTCTTCAAATCAACATGAGAGTGAGTATATGATGACAGAATCAAAATTGTAGCGTAAACTTGTATACAGTTGAATTCAGAATTATTAGCCTCCCTGAATTATTTCCTCCCCTGTTTATTTTTTTCACCAATTTCTGTTTACCGAAAACTAACGAAACATTTCTTTCAACACATTTCTAAACATAATATTATTACTAAGTCATTTCTATCTTTGCCATGATGACAGTAACTAATATTTGACTAGATATTTTTCAAGACACTTCTATACAGCTTAAAGTGAAATTAAAAGGCTTGACTAGGTTAATTGGGTTAACTAGGCAGCTTAGGGTAATTAGGCAAGTTATTGTATACCGATGGTTTGTTCTGTAGACTATCGGGAAAAAAAAAAAAAAAAGCTTAAAGGGGCAAAAAATTTTGTTAAAAAAAAATTAAAAACTGCTTTTATTCTAGCCGAAATAAAACAAATAAGACTTTCTCCAGAAGAAAAAAATATTATCAGACATACTATGAAAATTTCCTTGCTCTGTTAAACATCATTTGGGAAATATTTAAAAAAGAAAAAAAAATTCAAAGTGGGCTAATAATTTTGGCTTCAACTGTATGTATTAGAAAAGACTTTAAAGTAATGGTCTATTAGTTACTGCATTCACTAAAATTATCACATCTTTGCTAACGTTAACGTTATTTAATTTAAATAACATTAGTTCATGTTAGTTCATCAACTCACAGTGCATTAACTAATGTTAACAAGCACAACTTTGGATTTTAATAATGCATTAGTAATGTTGAAGTATGATTAATAAATGCTTTACAAGATGTTTCATACTCAGTTAATGTTAGTAAATGTTTCCATTATTCTAAAGTGTTACCATATTTTGTAATATCTACAGTACAGTGAACCCAATAACTACCTATAAGCCAAAGCTCTGTAATATCTCCATCAAACACACGTAAGAACTCATGAACACACTCACTGAATTAAACTGTACATATTTTGTGAAAATTTGGACTGAAGGTCATATACATTTTTAAAAGATGGTCATCTCTGGCAGCAGAAATGAGGATGTTGAAGTCTCAATATATAGAGGCATCTGCTCTTTACAGCGTTGGCCAGCAGAGCCATGCTATCAGCTCTGAGCAGGTGAGCGTCTTTATCATCTAAGGCTAGATTAGCCCGAAGGTCTTGTCTGCTTTTCAGAGGCGTCTTAAACACCAACATCAATCTTCAAAGCGGCAAGTCTCGCCCTCTGCTTTTTCGCTGCCAGGGACAAGACAAGGACTCTTCTGAGAAAGAGGAGATCTTTTAAGCACAGGTGTGATGGTGCCTGTGTTGAATTTCTTGTGGTGTTTATTGACATTTCAAATG
The DNA here is from genome assembly GCF_903798145.1 of Danio aesculapii. Classification (NCBI taxonomy): domain Eukaryota; kingdom Metazoa; phylum Chordata; class Actinopteri; order Cypriniformes; family Danionidae; genus Danio; species Danio aesculapii. Next base: position 41,451,935 of record NC_079447.1, on the reverse strand, counting down.
GCTTATTTTATGTTTTGAGATGTGTATTTTATATCGAGGAATGAAGATGAAATCTGCTGTGTCACAGTGATTGATGGTTTAGGCTTGTGTATCTGGTGCTTTTGTGATCGGATAAGGTAATAATGTGCATAAATACACGTTGAACATGAATGGACTGCATCTGGAAATTAAATTGGATTATTTGCAAGTGTTCTTTTAGGTCATCTCTATCATCATTTAATGATGTGATGTTTTGGTAGGATTTTAGTACTATTTTAGTATTTTTATTATGGTAAACATTATTTATGAATCAGATTTAATATGTTTAATTTGATCAGCTAATATGTTTAATTTTTATTAATTAAAATAGTTTTTTGGAAACTATTTATAATATTTATTTTTAGTAGAATTATAAGGTTCTATCTGGAATTTTTGTCAAAATAGTTTGACAAATTGTTTTATCTACAAGTCGAACTCTATCTTAGCTGTATAAGGTTCTTTCTGTAAGCCAATTAGCATTTCGAATGCACGCAGGAGAGCCAATCAGAATCAGCTTTCTTTGTCATTTTGCCGTATTTTGCCACAGTGATGCCCTTATAATATAATATAATATAATATAATATAATATAATATAATATAATATAATATAATATAATATAATATAATATAATATAATATAATATAATATAATATAATCCATTTGGTTGATTTTTATGTTTTCTTTTGCAGTGCCTTTTGATTTTGTTGCACTTTTCTTTAGGCACAACCTATTTAGCAAACATCATCTTATTTCTACTTTTCTCAGCCTCCTTAACCTGACAGAGGAGATTTGCAGATGACAGAGGAAAAACTTAGAGCTGTCTGCTCAATTACACGTTCGCTTAGTGAGCAGTATGAGCAAAAGCCTGCTCTCAGTCAGCACAGAGCGCAGCACATTTCAGCAAACAAAAGAATCAGTGATGAAACATTTAAATTTTGAATTTGACCCAATTGAATTTTTACAGTTTCCGAAAGCATCGCAGTGCACTGTTGGTGGTTTACAAACAATATATAATTGATTAACTGGTTCATATAAACATAGGAGTCATTATCACAGCCACAGCAGGGCAGACAGATACTGATTTCTAAACAAACTGAAACTACTTCCAAAGTTTTTAAACACATTTTTCTAACCACAATAATTAGTGATTAGAGATATGCACTTTCATTTAAAATATTAATTCTGTTCTATTTATATATTTATATATTTATATATATATATATATATATATATATATATATATATATATATATATATATATATATATATAGTACAGTAAGGGCGTACTCACACTATGTGCCGTTGCCTTGAACAGGGCCGAAGCATGCCTGTCCCCAATCCCATCTCGCCTTACGGCCCGCACTCACATTACATTTGGGCCTGGGCACGTTTACGTCATCGATGATGCGCTATTCAGTAAGCGCTTTTGCTCAGCATAGTGGAGATGTCTTGTTTTAGCCGTTTGGGATGCAGTGACACAGAGTGAAACATTTCACCGAAAAGATCAGCCACTTTTGACACTCATAAACAATCATAGTCCACGTGCTGCAGGAATTAGGAGGTTTGCTGAAGGTGCAGCTGTCGTGCAGTGAGGGGTTTGCGTCTTTAATAATCTACGACAGTTTGCGTTCATTGAACCGTAAGAATGATTAATAAATCCATGTGAAACAGTCCCATAAAAGTGACGTCTCGTCTTCAGTTTCGGGCTCAGGCGCACTTTGCTCTCACACTACAGGTGTACCGCGCCAAAGCCCAAGTGAACCACGCTCTGGCACACCTCTTCTAAACAGGCCAGGGCCGGCCAAGTGAACCGTGTCTGATCCCGATTCAGAGCACTCACACTTCTCAAACGATCCGGGAAACGGGCCTGGACACGGTTCGCATAGCATAGTGTGAGTACGCCCTAAGACGTAGGTTTTGTGGTCCAGGGTCAAATATTTGCTAATGTAGCACCGTTCCATTTCTATATATTTGGTGACACAAAACATTACACACATGACAAAAACATTACACACATCACTTTTTCATGACTTCTTATGATGCTATTATGAACTGATCATTGTTTTTTTTAGCTTTGTTTAATTCTATTGCCTGTTGTTGTACTACACATCCTATTTCTAGGAACCGTTGTTTGATTGCTTTTTCTAAACATCAACCAGGTACAAGCCAAAAGCATTCAACATATTCTCCACTGTTGTTATCAGAAAGCGATAGCAATCAGAACTGTTCCGATCCCGCTCGTGGAGGATAAATGGCGGTGCTCAGATTGGCCTGATTCAGGAAATGAAAGCTGTGGTTTATATTATTAAAGTGTTGAGACAGAGAACAGGCTCCCCGAGAGAGTATTGTTTCCTCAGTTTCAGCTCTGCTCTTGAGCCAGATGAAGAAAACCCTTTTTCAATTGCACCTCGTCGTGTCGATGCATAAACAAAAGACGATTTGATCAGGGCCTCTGGTCTTGGATTAGGCTTTGTTATGTGTATATGAAAGGTTTTGCTCTCCCCTGTGCCTCGACCTCGCAAGAGATTTGGAGAGCAATGCTGCGGTGTGTGGATATCAGAGAGGAGCTTATGCTTTATGCATAAGACAACCTGAGTTATTTCCTCGGCACATCCATTCTGTGATATAACAGGTGCCTGTTCTCAGCAAGAGATTGCCTTCTGAGGTTGTGTCAGGATTGTGTGTGTTAGTATCGCCTCAGGTGAACATGTGGGTTGAGTGTGTAACAGGAGCAATGATCTGCGGTTAGATAAAGCTTGTCACTACAGCATCATTGCTTGAGTTCATGCTGGCCTCTGTCCAAACTCTGCTTCTGCCGCAGAATCATCACAGAAACATCTCTAAAGTGTGACAACTACTGTTGTAGTGTTTGTAAATGCCTTGATAGCGTTCACGGTTTTAGGTTCAAATCATACGGGCAAAAACAATCATACCGAGATTGTCAAGGATCTACAAGGGGTTGCAAATCAACCCACATTTAGATGCTTTCAAGAGTGCCTGATAAGAGTAGCGAGGAAAAACTGAAAATACCAGATGGGGATTTTCAGGAGTGAATTGCACAAATTGTAAGCACCAATCAGGTGTGTTTGTGTGTGTGTGTGTTAGGGGTAAGAGAAAAAATTGATTCATTGGTGCATATTGATTCTTTTTCTGCAGATTTTTATTCTCAAAAGTTCAGAATCGATTCTGTATTCAAATTAGATTGCTTCGGTGCGATCTAGAAACAATTAATAAGCGTTGACGGGTGCATGTACATATTCTGTGAGAGTCTAGTGATGTCTGTGGGAGACTGATGTCCTGTGAGATACTAGTGATGACCTGTGAGAATCTAGTGATGTGCTGTGAGAATCTAGTGATGTGCTGTGAGATACTTGTGATGACCTGTGAGAATCTAGTAATTTCTGTAACAGACTAGTGATCTAGAAACTGAGAAATATAATAAGCGGTGACAGGTGCATGTACATATTCTGTGAGAGTCCAGTGATGTCTGTGAGTGGCTAATGATGTCTGTGAGAGACTAGTGATGTCCTTTGAGAGACTAGTGATGTCTGTTTTACTCCTTTTAGAATAACTTCAAACATGGCAGAGACCTTGATATTTAGGAAATTGTTAGTTGATCTCTAATTTTGAGTTTGTGCCTAAATATTACAACCAGCCACAGGTGAAATTAGTGTGGTTTATTTATAAACTAATTTCGAGAGGATCACGTGCTTATGATCAACATGGCTGGCTCCTCATTAGCTCCGTAATCTGCCCCATTAGATGATTACGAAAGCATTATAAATAACCAGAGTTTTTCACTCCAGTTATCTTCGTCTTAAAGCTTCCCACCTCTTCCATCCCTACTTCCTCCCCCTTTTTCCGATAGGGCGACACAGTGGCCCAGTGGCTAGCACTGTAGCCTCACAGCAAGAATACAGCTGGCCCAACCTCCTATAGGGCTGGTTGGTGTTTCTGTGCGGAGTTTACATGTTCTCCTCATGTTTGCGTGGGTTTCCCCCGGGTCCCCCGGTTTCCTCCCACCGTCCAAAAACATAAACCATAGCCTATCGACTAAACCAAATTATCACAGAAAACAACCCTAGTTTACACTTCTCACGCAGCGACAAGCAGGGGAATTCTCGAGATTTACCTGGGCTCGAACTCCCCTTTCACCCTTTTAACGGGAGGGAGCCCCGGGCTCGAGGATATTACGAGCTCTGGGCTCTCACCCAGGACAGCATGCCAAATACGCTTTATTGCTTATCAGCTAAGTGTGAACTCTTGAAATATAATTTATCATTTCCTATCAAGTAATCAAACAGTTCTTGTAATCAGTAAGTTGGATGCAAGAGAAATGGCCTGGAATACAGGTCTGAACTTTGACAATGGCCACATTTTTGTGGCTAGAAATAGCATTTCTGAAATAGCAAAGCTTGCAGGACGTTCAGCGGTGGTGAAAACTGACTAACAATGGTTTGATGAGGAACAAACCACAAACTGGCAACAGGGTGTCAGGCGCCCAAGGCTCATCGATGAATGAAGGCAACAACATATACCCCATCTGGTTTGAGCCAACAGAAGGTCTATTGTGGCACAAGTTGCACCAATTTTTTATGCGGCCATTGGCATGAATATGTCACAACACACAGTTCTTCCCTCTGTGCTGGGTTTAACGCTACTTAGCTGAAGACCATTCAGCTTTTAAAGACTCCATTTGCCACCCAAAGCACCTTGAAAGGGCACAGGAACATCAGAACTAGACCTTGAAGCAATCGAAGATATGTTGCATAGTCTTGTACAGTACATGTGCTCCATACAGTATATCGTTGCAGGTTATTGCACCAGGATGCATTTTTGGTTGATAGCAAGATGGTGAAGAGTGTGTAAAGTTCTGGGTAATGTTCTCACGGGAGTCCCTAGGTGAGGCCCATTCGTGCAAATGTAAACTTGCAACATAGTACCTAAGGGTGGGGGGATTCGATTTTCAGAGACATCACAATGAAGACGTTGATGATTCTGAATTCATTCATGGATTTTAAAAATCTGTTTTCTATTTGTAAATGTTTATTGATAATGTGAATTTGACGAAATGCAAAGGGTGGAAAGACCCTAGACTAGAGCCTCATGCAGGTCCATAGCCAGCTATGACCACTGACTTTCATGGATTGATACTTTTTTCATGGTAAATAATAAATGTTTAAGTTCGTTGAATAAAAAATGATTTAAAATCACATTGCTGAATTCATTTACGTCTCTGATTCACAACAGTTGTCAGAGTTTTGTTGAGCTTAGAGGTCGCGGCTGCAGCTTCCACTCCTCTGTGCTGCCAGATCTAATTATTATAAGTTATTTTAATGTGAAGCTTTAATAATGTAATTAACCCAATTAATAAAGTGGGAAGTTGACAGTTTGAGGTTTCTCTGTTAGATTTTCTATCCTAATTGAAAGGAATATGGTTCATTTTTTGAAAGATAGTTTTGTTTATTTTTTGTAGCAATATCTGGCAACCACAAACAAAACGGATAATTACCCTTGAACAACAGATCTGTAGTACAACAAAAAGTAAAACACTGGCCACAATGAAAATTAAGCTATTTATATTATGTACCCTTTTTAAACAATGGCGATGACATGTTTAATAAATAACAGCTTCTTAAATCCTTGAAAGTGTTTAATATTTAGATTTAAAAATAAATGTTTACATTAATAAATCTATACTTTGTATTATATCATATTTGCATCACATTAAAAGAAAAACTAGTTAACGGTTATGTGAGGTGTTCCTAATGTTCTGACTTCTGGCTGCTGTAATCAGTCTCACGCTATTTTTTCCCATTTTTCTGAGTGTCGTGATAGCACTATAACATTTTTATTTTGTTAAGCAATAACAAATATATATATATATATTTGTGTTACTCCCCTGTTCACTGCACTTTTGCAGAGAAAATCAGAAATGTGAAAAGGATGTATTTCATTTGCCATTTTCCTTCATTAACCCTAGTTTGTTCTATAATCTCATCTCCAAGCCAATGCAAACCTTTGCTCTAGATTATGTTTTAAGTTGTACGTCACTTTAAGTTTAAGTCATTTTATTTATTTGTGATTAATCGCACCTTTGTATTGGAACCAGTTTGTTATTCAAAATATGCTGAAGTCCACACGAATTATTTTTCAATGAAAGCTATTGGTACATAATTCTGTTTTTTATTATGAATGTGTTTTTGAGTTTGTTGTTAAGGATTAAATTGCTTATTATATACACAACAGGGGGTTGGTTGGATAATAATAATAATAGCAACTGTATTGTTATTTTTATTTTTGTTATTACAGCTGAATTTACCCCCCCAACAGAACAATGTTCTGAACAAAACATGAGTAGTCTAAGCAACACTGGCACCAAACAAAAATCATATCAAAGACAATTGTTTAAAATGCTGTGTGGCACGCACACAATGTATTCAACAGCAAACATGCCGAGATTACAGAAGCGATGCTTATTGTCAAGCAAATGTTTTCACAAAAGCGTCTGACAGCAGGAGCCACCCGACGGGGTAGAAATATGTCCATGCTGGGGTAAAAGAGCACGATGATCCTCTGATAACCTCCGTCAGACTTTGATGTATCACAGCGCTCAAACACAGGGGAACAAACTAAACAAAACGACGATTCACATGCTTGAACAAGCCGCGGTTAATCTGGTTAAGGCCTGCATTCATGTGCAATTAGTTTCAGCGCTCCATATCGCACAGAAACATTAATATCCACGCCTGTAGCACTGCTCAATTTGAAGTCATTTAACAGTCAAATCTTTGCCATTGTAATTTGGCCCTCAAGCTGTTCCTGAAGGCAGAGTGCATGTGTCTAAGTGTGTGTGAGAGAGAGATAGTGTGTGTACTTGAGTGTGCAAAGAATACACGTCATTGTGAGTCACATCATCTGAGGCTCTGTCTACACACACAGAGCTTGTATATTTGCATGTGTTACAATTTGCATTGCCTAATCTGTGACTTGTCCTTTTAAAGTCAACATAAAATCTAAATTTGGCTGCACTTTTTTAAGCTATAACCCTGGATTTATTGTGAGCGATTCATTGGTGCATGTTATTACAACAACAACAAAAAACACTTTTAGATAGAGAAATTTGGAATCTTAATCAACAATAACTTTTTTTTTCTTTCTCTCTGACATGACGTTCCTTGCATGCTGAATATCTAGTTTACTCAGAACTGCATGGATTGTGCATTAATGTCTTGGGTTACATTTTAATTTTGTAGTTCCATTTAGACGTCCTGTCATATCATTTACTCTTGACAAAATGAGAGTTTGATAAAATGATTGGTTTGATGTTTGTGCCTCGAAACAGAATTAAACAGTGCTGCTTGTTTGCACTACACTCACTGCAATTTCTATAAAGCTAAAAAATTTGTGCTTTTGCTTATTGTATACAGTAATTAGTTGTATTTTCACACAATTATCATAAAGGCCACATTGTTACATTTCAACCTGGGATTGGGTTTCTGTATGAATGGTTTCACATATATGATTATGATTTAAATGTGTGATATAATGGATGATGATATTTAATTTTATCAAAATTTTAATTAAATGCCAACTGACGTAGCCGGGGCTCAAACCAGCAACCTTCTTGCTGTGAGGTGAGTGCTATACTGAGCTGAGCCACCATGTGTATATATATATATATATATATATATATATATATATATATATATATATATATATATATGTATATGTATATATATATATATATATATATATATATATATATATATATATATATATATATATATATATATATATATGTATATATATATGTATATATATGTATATATGTATATGTATATATGTATATGTCATACAGAACCCTATATATATATATAGGGGGAAAAAAAGCATGGTTAGATATCAGGCTGGCAAAAGTTATATTATTAAAAATTATATTATTGATAATAAATAGTGTATACTGTAGATAGAGTAGTTTAAATAAATGATTGAACAGTTTTTTAAATATTTAAATTGTAAAATATATTAACCTTTTTCTGCAATGCGGAAGTGCACTTGTTTTAGAACTTCTGATTCAGATGCCTATGGTAGAATTGACTAGGAATAATAATAGTAATGAGGTCAATAGATTAAATATATGTATTGCAATCTTTTTTGGCCATATCGTCCACCCCTAATTTTAGTTATATTATGGATACTAAAATTTGACAAATGTGCATGCTTACAACTTCATAACCGCTAAGGGAAAGTTTACAAAATAGACTACACACATTTTTTTCTCTTATTACATTCACTATTTACTCATCATCCAGTTGTCTCAAACTTTATGTTTCTTTCTTCTGTTATTTAAAAGAATGTTAGAAACTGGTAACCATTGGCATCCATAGTATTTCAACAGTTCCTACTTAGATATGCTTAGTGTTAAAAGCAGGTTTGGCATGCTGTCCTGGGAGAGAACCCTGAGCTCGGAGATACATGAGCCCAAGCCTCAATAAGCATATAAGGGGATCCGAGATCAGGTAGGTCTCGAGAAAAGGGAGGAGATGGGGTCGAAGGGGGATTCTTCCAAAACAGTAGGGAGAAAATGATCCATTTATAGTAAGCTTGGGTCACTCTGATTGGATTATTACTGATTACAGATGAGAAGCCAGGCGTGCTCAATCATATCACGTGCTCCTCTCGAAATTGGTTTGTGAAACTTCACTTTTCGTCCCTTATGTGGATGTACATTATCATCCAGTTTACAACATTCGCAATATCTTCTTCTGTGTTAAACAGAAAAAAAAAACTTTTATTTAAAAACACTTGAGGGTGAGTAAAATGATGTCTAAAACTGTCTTTTTGAACTTTACTTCATTCAAATATAATACTTTGATCAAACTGGTGAGATTAAGTGCATAATCACAGAAAATACAATCATATTAAAAATATGGCATTCAGCAGTTTTAACTGCAATAGACATGAAAATAAAATCACTTCGGTGACCATGTTGTTTATGGGACTGCAGAATGAGATGTTGTGATTGTTAATTTTCGCTTGCTGGTCAGTTCAGGACTGTAATCAGTTTTGCGCCAGAATCTGATATTGGCCACATGTATTGAATAAATAAATATTATCACTAACATTTTCAGCCTTAAAGTCAACAGAATGTCTGAATTATATTCCAGAATTTTCATATAAAAAAACAAAAACAAAACATAGTAGATGAAGAGGAGTGCTTTTAAAAATATTTATGCTGATGTTGTTGTGGTCATGCTAATATCTTCATGTTATCTCACATCCACCTGAGCAGCATTATCAAGCCCCAGGCAATCCAATCATAATGCAGCGTGAAATCATTTCTGCCTCATAACAACTCAACGTGTCCTCCATGTAACCTTGACAGAACAATCAGAGCACTGAGGCACACACACACACACATGCAGAAATATATTCATCAAGCACATCTGAAATTGAACTTGAGTTTAGAATCTTTTAAAAGCAATAAAACTGAACACAATAGAAAGCCTCCCAAAGAAACCTGCCACAGGTTGATAAATGCACATCAAATAAAGAGAAACTACAGTGAATTGTGATTTATGTATGGGTATATGTGTGTATCAGTGTATGTATATACAGTATGTGTGGTATTGTTGTTATTCTGCATAATGCAGGATGCTTAAATATTTAAGAATACTGTTGATAATGATAATTGTATTATTATTAATATTTGTATATAAAATATAAGTTTAATTGTAATCATTAATCACAGTATTTATTATTATTATTATTATTATTTAGCAAATATGTATAACTAATTGAACAAAGATGATAATTGTTGTATATTTTAGGAGCAATATTGTAATACTTTAGTTCTAAGATATTTAGATTTAGCTTTACGACATTTACTGATAGAGTTATTTACTTAGTATTTAGTCAGAAATCATCACTAAGAAAACTGCACCTTTGAACCAGCACTCCATAACTCTCTTCCGGTCTCTGTCTCTCTGAGTGTTGATCAGCGGTGTTGTCCAGATTCAGAACCCCTGCTTCTCTCACTCACACTATGTTTCCACTTACTCTCCTGCCAAGTGCTGCCAGCTGCTGTGGAAGACTAACCCATGCCAGAACAGACAATCACGAGAGCTAATGACCGACTGAGCCCCTGTGATCAGACACACTTCCACTCTCCTCTACCTCTGTCTTCACTCACACACATACACACAAATAGACACAGATATGAGATCAATATATTTCTCACTTCCATTTTAAATATGCCAGTGACAAGGTTCAAGTCTATTTTAGTGTTATGCTTCATTTATTCATTCATTTTCTTTTCGGCGTAGTCCCTTTATTAATCTGGGGTCACCACAGCAGAATAACCGCCAATTTATCCAGCACATGATTTACGCAGCGGATGCCCTTCCAGCCACAACCCATCCTTGGGAAACATCCACACACACTCATACACTGTGGACAATTTAGCTTACCCAATTCACCTGTACTGCATGTTTTTGGACTCTGGGGGAAACCGGAGCACCCGGAGGAATCTCACGCGAATGCAGGGAGAACATGCAAACTCCACACAGAAATGCCAAATGACCCAGCCGAAGCTTGAACCAGCGACCTTCTTGCTGTGAGGCGACAGCACTACCTACAGCGCCACTGCGTCACCCCAGTGTTAGGCTTTTATTCTTTATTTATTTTTTTCAGTTGTCTGTCTGTCTGTCTGTCTGGTTCTTTGACTTTTAATATATTTTCTGCTCTGATTTATTACATTTCTTTTTTTCTTTAGTTTTTTTTTCTTTAGTGTTTAATTAAACTGTAAGTCTCTATTTTTGTGATTTAACAATCCCACAAGAACATATCACAATATTAGGTTAATTCTGATTAATTGTGGAGCTTATCGTCTCTTTGTGTGGATTGAAGTGTGTAATCCCACTCCAAATATAGCTGTCTGTATGAAATCTGTGCAGTGTGACTGCAGTAATTCCCATTTTAAAACAAAGTTCTGAACTTTTTGTTTTTTTTACAAAAGTAGCTTAATATAAATAACTTTACTGATACTAATATATGAAAGACCATAAAACATTCGGGGCACTTTGCCAAAGGTTAGACATGTTTCAGTAACTGTAGGACTATAGAGTTCAAATGGACTTTTGTTATTTATTTTTTTTTTGCTTGTGCTATGCTATATTTTTTAAAACACTAAATAGACATCAATAAAGTGACGTAAATATGCTTGGTATGTCACCTCCTCATTATGACAATAATATGACCTCCAGTACAGTGATGAATATGAAATGGCAAGCATGGTTTATGGAATTGCACACCTTTTTGACCTTTATGATGTTGAATGAGAGACACAGTTAAGGTTGGAGCAGAGGATATGTGTATATTCATTCATTGGTTTTCTCCGTCAGATACAAACTCTCAAAATGATACATTTATACACGTAATACTCATGCACATGCACACAATTATTTAGAGAACATTACATCAAATACATGAAAAGATAATCAGCAGATAAAACACATATACTGTATAAACAAACTTTTCTAAATTTACTCTAAATCAGCTGATAAGTTCAACCAAGGCTCATTAGAAATATCTGGCACTGCCTAAATATTATAAAAAACAGAACATACATCACAAAAAAATCTACGTACATACTTATGAAAATCTACATGCATCACACCCCATACGTTTTTTTTAAACAAGCTACATGATTAAAACTCAATTTTTTTACAGATTTAGATATATTTTTTGGGAGTCGTAATGCATCTAGTTAGTTTCTAGGAATTTTAATATGACAGTTTGTTGGGAAAGCTCCCCACCGGGGAAAGAGCAAGTTCCCTCTTCTCCAGATGGCCCGTCTCAGGAGAGCTTCGTGGTCCGTTTACTGGACTTAGCGGCGCCCTGGGGCGGGGAGCGCAGGTTGCCTGCAAGGTGCTCGCCGCTGCCGACTGGCCAGAGGCACAGTCGCGGGCGGAGCAGCTCTCACGGGCGGGCACTCTTGACAACAAGCAGTGGATGTTGATGGTTCAGCGGAGGGGAGCGGTCTTACGTCCCCGCTGATAGATGACTGACCATCGCATCCAACTGCGCAACAATCCATAACAATAAGTTAACACAGACTCATTGTGAAAATGTACCCTGTATACATTCCTGGAGAGTGCAAATTATGTCGACAGAGCTATGTATGGCTGCTTTCCGATGCAGAAAGGAGTTGACCGCGACGACAGGGTTTGACTCCGGTGTATAACAGATCCAGAAAGCAGGTGAAACAAAAACAAAAGGCAAAAAAAATAAATAAACAAGTAAATAACAGGACGAGAATGTGGTAAAATCTGAAAACGTAGTAAAAACCAGGAAGCTGCGAAGGGTTTCCTTTATCTGGATTGCTTTGAAAACACTGTTGGTTAGGTTTAGTAAAGGGGGTGATTGGGTCAATTGCTGTTTTGAGAACACTATTGGTTAGGTTTAGGGAGGTAAGGGGGTGAGTGGGGGGATCAATCGGTCGGTCAGTGAGTCAGTCAACAGCGACCTCTGGTGGATTTACGGGAGAACAGCAGGTGCAAATGGCACTCACGAGAGAAATTTGAGATCTAAAAAAGCATACACAGCGGCCTCTGGTGGATTCACAAAAACAAAAATTGCAAAAACAACAAAAAAAAAACACACCTCCTGGGACGTATTTCATGATCTCCAGAAATGTATATAAGGGAACGTATCAATAATGAGCCTAGGTTGCAACAAATATTAATCCATAACAATTGTCATCAAATTACACTTATTTTAACACATGAATAACTCAATAAACAGTGGGAACACCAATCAGATCTGTTCTTCCTCTGTATATAGTCTGAAATTGTTTATACTGCTGTTTATATTTTTTATAGAGATTTTTACTAACAGTTTTTTCTTAACTATGAAAAACCTTTTTTTTTTACAGTGTAGTTTATTTGGACTTCATAGTTTATGGAGACTTCAGTGGTGTTTGAGAACGACTTGATTTAAAAAGTCGAAGATGAGCCCAAGTGGTTGTGTGTGTGATGATGAGATGAGAAAAAGTATGGAAAGAAAGAGAGGTCGGCGGTGCATGTGCACCGTATGTATTGATTAGGGGAAGCAGGCAGTAAATATTCAGTGGTAATGAATGCAGTTATTGGCCACAAACTCGCCTCATCCATCATGTTGTGACGCCAGCCGGATGTTCGCTGACCCTTCTCATATTCACATATCTCTGCTTTACACTTTTCCTGCAGTCTGAGACAGACTAATTAGAGATGCACCCCTCTGACCCGCTGGGATTCAGGTCTTGTTGGACTTTTATGCTGCTGTATTTTACTACGGTAGGTCGTAAACGCGGAGGTTGTTCTCTTTTCTTGCATGTGACAGTTTAACTTCTATCTGCTCCTTCAGGTGGGATAAATTATCTCTGTAATGAATAAGTGATGCGTTTTTATGTTTGAAAAGGAAACATTTCAAATCCGTCCCGTCCCCAGCTTCCAACTATACCGCTTATGGACACGATGAATCAGGTCCAATGGCCCCATTTTGTCATAACGGCACACTGTTAAATTAACCAGTCCTTCAGGGATATGGAAAACCAGAGATTGAGCACATTATCGTCACACACTTTTGAGAGTTCACAGAGTTGAGATGCAAAGCTGCTTTTCATTAGTCACACCATAGAGTTTCTTACAAGACAGATTGAGCAGTTAATCAGAGAAACATTCTGCAGCCAAAAGTGCAATTGTCCATGATTTAAAAGGTTTGATTGCTTCGAAAAGGAAGCTACTGCCAAGTACTTTGACAAGCCTCACAACCTTTTTTTGGTGGTTTTCTGCATTAGTGAAAATCCACTCTGTAAATGTTGGTTTTTATTGATTTATATACATAATACTTTGGCTGTGCAATTAATCGAAATATGATTTTGGCCCCCAACAATTTTGAAAAAGCAAGAATTAAGATAAGAACAATTATTGCATCCAGCGTTTCCCATCTAATTTCCAGTCTGCATTTATTTTTGCCACACTCTGCATTTCACATGGAAATCAGTAAAAATATGTAACGTAACTTGTGCAACATGTGACATTGCTTTATTGAAGTCAATTTATTCATGTTGTTAAAAGCGCAAAAGACATCTTGCTGTTCTGTGCATGCACATTTATATATGGCATAATGAGCACACCCCCTCCAGATCTCTAGTTTAAATTGATATTTTTTACAGAATGCTTTACAAAAATTGTTTGTGCATATGCATTATAACAGTCTGTACCAAAGCCAAAACTGGAACTAATCTAACAGATTAGGTTGCTAATCTAATCTAATAAAATTCCTGTTTATAATCATAACTTGATTATAAACAGGAATAATCAAGAGAAGCACAAAAAATATATAAAACTATTGTTGATTTAGTTTTGTTTTGTTTTGAATTTATATGTATTATCTTTCCATTCTGTTAACACATAGAATGTTCTGTGAACCAACTCTTATTTTAATGGATATAACTGTCAGAACCCGGGTTTGAACTTTACTTTTTCTCTCTTCTGACAGCGTTTTCTATCTTTTCTTACTGACAACCTTCTAATTTGTCTCTAACTTGCTGTGTAACTTCACACAGCTGATCGTCTTGTCAATTAGTTGTCTCACCTGTTTACTGCCACCTGCCTTTCATTTCTGCTGATTGCTGGTCCTATATCTGAGGGTGTTTCGCTTCTTCTCTCGCCAGAGTGTTGAGTATCTTACAGCCTTCTTGTTGGTCTATTGTGGGTTACCTTTGTATTCTCTGTCCAGTTCTCTGGAGCCATTCTGGATTTGGTCTGCCCTGCTGGAAAGTTGATCCTTTGCCTTGCCGTTGCCCTTTCCCTGCATTACCAGGCCTGGACCAAAGACTAGCTTACTTTTTGTTGGAAGTTATCCTGTATTGTTTCAAGTTGCCTGTGGTCCAGTCTTCAGTTCATTTTTTGCTAAAGTCCAAGATCTGTTCTGGAATCTCAGCAAGTTGCTGGGTCATTTTCTTTTTTGCTTATTCAATTAAAAGGCTTATTGAATTGAACTCCTCTGCTTTTGGGTCCTTTATACAGACATTCCTGACAGAACACTCTGGCCAGTTAATGGACCCAGCTGAGGATTCATCTGTACTGTCTGCCATGGAGTTTCAAGGTGCCATGCTAGGCCGCCATGAGGAGGAGCTGACTTCAGCACGTCGTACTGTGGAAGTTTTGGTCTCCCGAGTAGCTGAGCTCTCTGAGCAGCTCCATAGTCTCCAGTTTCAACAAGGATTAGGTCCATCTACAACTACTCGCATTCCTCAACTGGAGCCTAGGGTTAACAATCCACCAGTCTACTCGGGTGAGCCATCTAATTGTAGATCTTTCCTCACCCAGTGCGAAGTTGTCTTTTCTCTTCAACCTCAGACTTATGCTTCAGAGAGAACCAAAGTGGCTTTCGTTATTTCTCTCCTTGCTGGTCGGGCCCGAGACTGGGGGGCAGCAGTATGGGAGGCTGAAGATGTTTGTTGTCTTGACTTCCATTGTTTCAAGGAGGAGATGATCAAGACATTTGATAGGTCTGTGTTTGGGAAGGAAGCATCTCGACTGCTGGCAGCTCTCCAACAGGGTAGACGATCGGTGGCAGACTATGCCATCGAATTCCGCACACTCGCAGCAACCAGTGAGTGGAACCAAGCGGCTTTGGCAGCACGATTCTTGGATGGCTTGACAGGCATAATCAAAGATGAAATTTATGCCCGTGATCCCCCAGAGCGTTTTGATGAACTGGTCTCCCTGGCAATTCGGCTGGATCATCGTTTTGACCTCAGGCGTCGTGTTTTATTGGGCTCACGACCAGAAGCCGCTGAGTTACCTTCTGCTGCCCAATTGAAGTTTGGTCCAACTGAGCCTGAACCCATGCAGGTGGGCAGACTTCGCCTCACGGCGGAGGAGAAACATCGACGATTGACTAAAGGGCTGTGTCTCTACTGTGGTGGGCAGGGCCATATTGCTTCACTATGTCCAGTAAAAGCCAGCGCTCGCCAGTAATCAGGAGAGTTCTGGCGAGCGGCACTTTCATCTCCTCATCGCTCTGCTCTCGCACTCTGCTGCCTGTCATGGTGTCCATCAAGAATGTCCTCCATTCATGCTCTGCGCTTGTGGATTCCGGTGCCGAGGGCAACTTCATGGATTCGACATGGGCTCATCTTAAAGGGGTTCCCATCCAGCCTCTAGTGGATCCTGTGTCTGTCTCCACACTGGACGGCCGTGAGCTAGCTGTCATCTCCCACATCACTGTGCCGGTGAGTCTGGTCACTTCTGGCAACCACCTGGAGGAACTGGTATTTTACCTTTTTGAGTCACCAGCTACCCCCATAGTGTTGGGCCATCCATGGCTATCCTTACATAATCCACACATTAACTGGGCAGAGAACACTATTATAACTTGGAAGTCTTCTTGTCATGCTAATTGTCTTGTGTCAGCACCTTTGCCGCCTTCTGTTTCCTCTGTTTCTGTGTTGCAGGAGGAGAATGTTGATCTCTCTGGGGTTCCAGGGGTTTACCACGATCTGCGCATGGTTTTCAGTCGGTCCCGAGCTGCATCGCTTCCCCCCCACCGGCCGTATGATTGTGCTATTAACCTCCTGCCTGGTACTTCGCCTCCTCGAGGGCGGCTCTTCTCTTTGTCAGCTCCAGAACGAGCGACCATGGAGAAGTATTTGTCTGATTCTCTGGCAGTCGGCATCATCCGCTCCTCCTCATCTCCGGCCGGAGCAGGGTTCTTCTTTGTGAAAAAAAAGGACGGCTCCTTGCGTCCCTGCATTGATTATCGAGGGCTCAATGACATAACCATTAAAACAGGTACCCCCTTCCACTGATGTCAACAGCCTTCGAAATCCTGCAGGGAGCAAGGGTTTTCACAAAGCTGGACCTGCGCAACGCGTACCATTTGGTCCGGATCAGGGAGGGGGATGAGTGGAAGACCGCATTTAACACACCCACTGGGCACTTTGAATATTTAGTTCTTCCCTTTGGGCTGTCCAATGCCCCAGCTGTCTTCCAGGCACTCGTCAATGATGTGCTGAGAGACATGATAAACAAATTTGTTTTTGTGTATCTGGATGATATTCTCATCTTTTCTCCCTCTCTCCAGGTGCACATCCAGCACGTCAGACGAGTGTTGCAGAGGCTGCTGGAGAATCAGTTATTTGTCAAAGCGGAGAAATGCCTTTTTCATGCCCAGTCAGTTCCGTTCTTGGGTTCCATAATTTCGGTGGAGGGCATTCGAATGGATCCGGAAAAGGTAAGAGCTGTCTCCGACTGGCCGGTTCCTGGCTCACGCAAAGCTCTACAACAATTCTTGGGCTTTGCGAATTTCTATAGGCGTTTCATTCGCAACTACAGCCAGGTAGCGGCCCCTCTGACAGCATTAACCTCCACCAAATCTCAGTTTTGCTGGTCTATAGCTGCTCAGGCAGCGTTTGAAGAATTAAAGTCTCGTTTTACAACTGCGCCAATCCTGGTCTTACCTGATCCAGCACGACAATTTGTGGTGGAGGTTGATGCATCAGAGGTGGGTGTCGGAGCAGTTCTTTCTCAAATATGCCCTCAAGACAATAAATTGCACCCTTGTGCTTTCTATTCTCACCGTTTGTCTCCTGCAGAGCGGAACTACGACATTGGTAACCGGGAACTGCTGGCAGTGCGGTTGGCTTTGGGGGAGTGGCGTCATTGGCTGGAAGGGTCAGCTGAACCTTTTGTGGTATGGACCGACCACAGGAATCTGGAGTATATTCAGACTGCCAAGAGGCTGAACTCCCGACAGGCTCGCTGGGCATTGTTCTTTGGGCGCTTTAATTTTACTCTGTCTTACAGGCCTGGTTCTAAAAATGGTAAACCAGATGCCTTGTCACGGTGCTTTGGCACTCCGGATAGCAATCCCCTCCCTGATACCATTTTGCCCAGGAGCCATGTGGTGGGGGCTGTTGTCTGGGGTGTTGAGGGTCTTGTCAGGCGAGCCTTAGCCAAAGTCCAGGTGCCCAGGGGGTGTCCGGTGGGTCTGTTGTATGTTCCTGTGTCGGCCCGAGCAGCTGTCCTTCGATGGGGTCATTCCTCCAGGTTCGCTTGCCATCCAGGTGTAAGGAGGTCGCTGGCAGCCGTTCGTCAGCGCTTTTGGTGGCCAGCCATGGTGGAGGACGTCCGCCGGTTTGTGGGGGCATGCTCGGTCTGTGCTCAAAATAAATCTTCTAATGCTCGTCCCGTTGGTCTGCTTCATCCCCTCCCCATTCCCTCCCGCCCCTGGTCACATATTGCCATGGATTTCGTAACTGGTCTCCCTCCATCCGATGGCAATACTGTGGTCCTCACTGTGGTGGACCGCTTTTCCAAGGCGGTTCACTTCATTCCCCTCCCTAAACTTCCATCTGCTAGGGAGATGGCCCGGGTGGTCGTGGACCATGTCTTCCGGGTTCATGGTCTTCCGGAGGACGTGGTCTCTGACAGGGGGCCCCAGTTCATTTCCCACTTCTGGAGGGAGTTCTGCCGACAGATTGGTTCTACTGCTAGTCTGTCGTCAGGATTCCATCCACAGACCAACGGCCAGACTGAGCGTGCAAACCAGGATCTTGGCCGGATGCTCCGATGCCTGGCTTCCCATAACCCCTCTTCCTGGAGTCAGCAGTTGGTGTGGGCAGAATATGCTCACAACTCGCTGCCGGTGTCGTCGACTGGGCTGTCTCCTTTTATGTGTTGTCTTGGTTATCAACCCCCTGTGTTTCCTTCCCAGGTGGCCGAAGCTGCCGTTCCCTCGGTCCAAGCATTTATTCAACGCTGCCGATGCACCTGGAAAAGGGTCAGGCAGGCACTGTTGCGGACCAGGGAACGCACCAAGAGAACTGCTGACCGCCACCGTGCCGATTCACCCAAATATGTCTGTGGTCAAAAGGTGTGGCTCTCCACTAAGGACCTGCCGCTTCGGGTCCCTGCTCGTAAATTGGCACCCCGATTCACTGGACCATGCCTCATTACCAAGGTGATCAGTCCGGTGGCGGTGCGGCTTCGGCTACCCCGGAGTCTACGTCGGGTCCACCCTGTCTTCCATGTTTCCTGTATCAAACCTGTCTTACGTTCTCCCCACTCCCCCCTTTCTTCTACACCCTCTCCTCTCCCTCCCCTGATGGTTGAAGGCTCTCCAGCCTTCACCGTCAGAAAGATTCTTAATTCCAGGAGGCGAGGTAGAGGCTTTCAATATCTAGTAGATTGGGAGGGGTACGGTCCAGAGGAGAGATGTTGGGTCCCAGCTCGGGACATTCTGGACCATGCGCTCATTGAGGAATTCCACCATCGACAGTTGCCTCAAATCTCAGGTACGCCGGGAGGCGTTCCTGGGGAGAGGGGTACTGTCAGAACCCGGGTTTAACTTTACTTTTTCTCTCTTCTGACAGCGTTTCTATCTTTCTTACTGACAACCTTCTAATTTGTCTCTAACTTGCTGTGTAACTTCACACAGCTGATCGTCTTGCCAATTAGTTGTCTCACCTGTTTACTGCCACCTGCCTTTCATTTCTGCTGATTGCTGGTCCTATATCTGAGGGTGTTTCGCTTCTTCTCTCGCCAGAGTGTTGAGTATCTTACAGCCTTCTTGTTGGTCTATTGTGGGTTACCTTTGTATTCTCTGTCCAGTTCTCTGGAGCCATTCTGGATTTGGTCTGCCCTGCTGGAAAGTTGATCCTTTGCCTTGCCGTTGCCCTTTCCCTGCATTACCAGGCCTGGACCAAAGACTAGCTTACTTTTTGTTGGAAGTTATCCTGTATTGTTTCAAGTTGCCTGTGGTCCAGTCTTCAGTTCATTTTTGCTAAAGTCCAAGATCTGTTCTGGAATCTCCATGATGTGAATCTCCCGTTCCACCACATCCCAACGGTGCTCTATTGGATTGATATCTGGTGACTGTGGAGGCTATTTGAGTACAGTGAACTTATTGTCATGTTTAAGAAACCAGTCTGAGATGATTTGCACTTTATGACATGGCCAGTTATCATGCTGGTAACCATCAGAGGATAGTACACTGTGATCATAAAGGGATGGACAAGGTCAGCAACAATACTCAAGTAGGCTGTGGCGTTGGTGCTCAATTGGAACCAATGGGCCTAAAGTGCACTAAAACTAGGCAACGTTTTCCCAATCTTATATTCAATTTTGTTGAGACTGTGTGAATTATAGTCCCAGTTTCGTGTTCTTAGCTGGCAGGTTCGGCGACTGGTGTGGTCTTCTGCTGCTGTAGCCCATCCGCCCCAAGGTTTGATGTGTTGTGAGTTCAGAGATGCTTTTCTGCATACCTCGGTTGTAACGAGTGATTATTTGAGTTACTGTTGCCTTTCAGCTCGAACTAGTCTGGCTATTCTCCTCTCACCTCTGGCATCAACAAGGCATTTGCGCCCCCAGAACTGCCGCTCACTGGATATTTTCTCTTTTTCGAACCATTCTCTGTAAACCCTAGAGATGGTTGTGTGTGAAAATCCCAGTATATCAGCAGTTTCTAAAATACTCAGAAATGCATTGAGTTGCTGCCCTGTAATTGGCTGATTAGAAATTTGCCTTAACGAGCAGTTGGACAGGTGTACCTAAAAAAGTGGCCAGTGAGTGTATAGGGGTTTCTGTTCTGGATTCATACTGTTTGTTTACTTGAATGAAACAAGACAGACCTCTTTTATAGTTGTTTTATGCTGCACTGCACTTAGAGGGGTAGTGTTAATAGCGGCACCCAAATAAATATGCGCCACTTATGCGCCATGTGAAACAAGCATTGCATTTGCTTACAAACATCATTCTATCCATGTAAAAGGCAGTAAATGTTGAATCACAGCTCGAATCGACACAGCTTGACTGGTTGGTTTATGTCTACATCTGTAATGGAAGCAATGTTCGTTTTCCTATTAGTGAGGGTGAATTACGTACAGCTCTAGCTTGCTAATAGAAATATATATATTTACCCCTTCTGTACAGTCATTCACTTAATGAATTAATCCTGCTGTGTAAACCACTTACGTCTGCTGCCTTTCATTTCCCTCCATTTTTGCTTAGCATGTTTAATGGTAGTTTATTAAAAGTGTCCTGTGGTGGTGAATTGGTCACTATTCTGTCCTTCACTTAACCCAGTTTACCCTCATGATGAGGTCCAGATCACTGAAGACAACACACTAAGTAATCCGACGCCACACACCGATCCTTAGTCCTCAGTGACAATGAAGCGCTTGTCTTAATGACCCTCAGTTACGCACAATGACTTTCTTACCTCGTAAACATGCTGTTAAACATGATGCTTTCCCGCTTCAGGGTTGAAAACTCTCCCACAGATGGGAATAGGTGAATTGAAGAATATTAACTTTAGTGTGTATGTGTGTGTGTGTGTGTGTGTTTAACACATTGTGATTGAATAGCCTCTCATTCTGCTGTTATATGAATGCTGTTTGTTAAATTAGCTCCGTGACTATTGAGAAAACAATAAAACGCATTGCTTTCTGTTGTTTTTGTAATTATGGCAGGACTAATGAAGCAAATAGATTAGCTTTTCTATTTCTTTATTAGAAGCAAAGCTGTCTTTTTAGAGACTTTTGTTTGGAAGCTTTTATTTTCCTCCCATCTCAATTGTCTTGTAGGGTGCTAAATGAAAGAACTGTGCTTTTTTATTGTACAGAGAGTAGCAGCAAGCCACACACACACAGACACACACACACACACACACACAAATGGTCAGCTTAGAGGATTCGTCCAAAAAAAAGAAATGAAAAAACAATGGCATGAAGTTATAATGGCTATAGCTGGTGCCATTTGTGTGACATAAATGTTGCCCTACACTAACGTCTCTATAGACTTTTGTATTACAAGCCACTGTTGTCAAATATTATTATTGACCTTTTCTATCCTATACACACAGAGTTATTTACAGTGATTTTACGCAGCATGGTTTTGCACCCATCTCATAATATCGAGCTGTGCTCAAACTTTGTGCTGAAGCATGAAAGTAAACCGTGTTGCTGGGATCAAGAGGTATGTTAAGTTCACACCAGGTCACAAGCGAATGATTTTTTAAATTTATTTATTTTTTGGACTGTATATTGGGTCTTTTAATCTCTGAGAGCCACGTTCCATAAACAATTCATTGCAGAAATGGGCCTTGGCTGTCGACTCTATGGTAAACATCACAGATTTTTACTTAAAGTCAGGAGTTTTTATACTCTAAAAAATGCAGGGCCGCTAAAACAAAAAACTGGGTAAAACTCAGCCATTGAGTTAAATGCTGAACTTAAAATAAGTAAAAACTAAATAGAATAAAATAATTTAAATTTTGCAATACTAAATCCATCAGAGGTTGAAATAGCACAACTTTCATTTATTAAATAATTTCATTTTCAAATGAAGTCACCTTATTGTTTCACCATGCAACACGCAGCAGTTGTTTCTGATTGAGTCAGTGTTTTAAGTTGGTTAAGTTAATGATTCAGTGACTCATAAACATTTGATTCATTCCTTGATGAATCATTTGAGTCTGAAAGTGTTTTAATGTTTTTTTTTTTATTAAATCCCTCATAAAGACAGTTATCCTGAATGTTACTTAATCTCTGTGTGCTTTGTTTATTTGCTCAATTAGATTTCAATTAATTAAATTTTAAAGGGCACCTATGGTAAAAAATCTACTTTTCAAGCTGTTTGGACTGACATGTGTGTAGCTATAGTGTATAGACCAGGGATGGGCAAACTCGATCCTGGAGGGCCGGTGTCCCTGCATAGTTTTGCACCAACCCTAATCAAACACACCTGCTTGTAGCTTTCTAGTGATCTTGAAGACACTAATTAGGGTGTTCAGGTGTGTTTGATTAGTGTTGGAGCAAAACTCTGCAGGGACACCGGTCCTCGGGGATCGAGTTTGCCCATGCCTGGTATAGACCATCATATTGGGGTGATATGAACACACCCAGTGCTTTTTTTTTTCAATTTAACAACAATTACCAATGGTGGACCAATTGGAGCCGTTTTCAGACCGACCGCAACTTGACGTAGGAGTGCGCTCCCCCTGCCCACGGAATTGACTGACAGCTGCATATTAACATGTCTCCATAGCTCATTCATTCATTCTTTTCTTTACTGCTTAGTCTCTTTATTAATCCGGGGTCGCCATGCACAGCAGAATAAACCGCCAACTTATCTAGCCCGTTTTACGCAGTGGATGCCCTTCCAGCCGCAACCCATCTCTGGGAAACATCCATACACTCACTCACACTCATGCACTACAGACAATTTAGTCTTCCCGATTCACCTGTACCACATGTCTTTGGACTATGGGGGAAACCGGAGCACCCGGAGGAAACCCACGCGAACGCAGGGAGAACATGCAAACTCCACACAGAAACAGCAAGGAACCAGTAACCTTCTTGCTGTGAGGCGACAGCACTACCTACTGCACCACTGCGTCGCCAGTCTCCGTAACGTGTATAATCATATCAACAAGACAGGACGTGTGCAAAGCAACCGGGAATAAAAAAGTCTAGGATAGGATCATCAATCATTATCAAATGTGATCAAGAAGAGTGAGTTTAAAATGTTAACAAGTTTAAAATGTTTTAAAGCAGAGCACGTGTGTAATGAATTACAGTGATTTACTTAAGATTTACTTCATCAGCACAGCCGCGTGTCAGTACAATAATAAAAAAGACGCTTCAATCCCGGTTTGTGGATGTAAAATTTGGTTTATTTTGTACATTAACATAACAGATATCCATACAGCAGTGGAGATTAACCTGTATCCTGTCACATTTGGGTGCAAAAAGAGTGCAAAGCTAAATGTGCGCACTATCTGTGTGTGTGTGTGTGTGTGTGTGTGTGTGTGTGTGTGTATGTGTGTGTGTGCGTGGGTGTCCGCGCTGTGCGTGTGTGTGTGTTTCTGTGTGTGTGCGCATGAACTTTGTAACTACATTGTGTGTGACTCATCATTGCAACTCCACAATAAATGCATCAAATACTCATTGGTAAAGTTCTTACTGTAATGTTGCAGGGAGGAGATTAAGGCACGCTGACAGGCACGTGGAAACAGTGGGCTTCAGCTGTATATTAAAACCATAAGATTCAACTCTAAATACATCTCTGTCAGCCCTGTGTGTCAAGTATTATAATAATTTTGCCTATATTTCATCTACAACCAACTCAGGAGCAAACTAGTGGCATAAATATAACTCTTTCACTCATTCTACACTGGAAAAAAAAATGCAAAGAAGATTCCTTGGATTTACTATTTTCTAAAGTTAAATGGTTGTAAACTATTTATTTGGGCTGATTTTAAACAAACAAATTAAGTTTAACATCCTAACGTTCTGATGATGTATACATTTCAATAGCAAAAAAAATCTCCTCAAAGTCTCCTGTTTACCAATCTTCCTCCCTTTTGTGCTTCTTCTTCTTCTTACTGCGACATTGCCTTCCATATTTATTGACGACTAATATTCATAGTTATACTACTGTAAACATATTTATTGACTACTAATATTCATAGCTATACTACTGTAAACATTTATTGAAGACCAGTGAAGTTTATACCTATTGCTTTTTATTGTGGTTCCAGCTGATTGGTGTGTCTACAGTTTAGTAGCAGTGTGCCTGCACACCTGATACCTGTGTTTAATCAATTGGCTCGTGTGTGTTCATTTGGAAGCCTTTGCTTTGAAATTGCAAGGAAATTCCATTATGAAAAATGTCTGTCAAATGCATATAAGTGTGCTTAGTGATTTGCAAATCACTGTGTATATTTTTTTTACAAAAAATGTGAAGCCGACTATGTACTTACAGTTGTGCAGATCTAGCCTTGTGTTTTGCTCCTTGAGTGTAAGGTTTTGCTAATTGTGGGAAAAGTTTCATTTTAGTGTGTAAGCAATCGTAAAAACACTGTACATTCAACAAAATAAACATCTCTTCCAATTCAGTTGAAAATAATCTGCTCAATTTTGCTTAAATACTTTTTTTGACATCTGAAGTATTATTTTGCACGTGTGTAAAAAAATATATATGATACACTTGCTGCATGTTTAAATTACTTTTTTATAGTGAGCTGAAACAACACAATTCTTGATATTTAATTTCAATTCAATTATTGAGGCTCTTTTAGGACAACTTAATTGTTTTATGTCCAATCCACTTAATTGTTAACATATGTGTGGAACCCTGCCTTTTTTTATAGTGTATAAGCAAGAAGAAATCAGTAGGCTTCTGAACATGTATTTGTATTTACCAATGACAAAAATATGAATAAAATTGAAATAAGTTTAATAAATTTAGAGAGTGACATTATGGTTAGTGACAAAACAGGAGAAAACCCCTTATTATGGCCACACAAGTACACTGAGCGGCTGTCCGATTTTTAACGGCATACGAAGAAGCAGATCCTCAACCCACTCATTCTTTCTCTCTAATTATGCTTTTAAGTGCTAAATGAGCCCAGAGAGACCTTCCACCCCAGCAGGCTCACAAGTCTCCACCTTCTGTGCTTTATAAATCAATCAGTGTGTCATACAGCGTGATGAGATGGCCTCTCGCTGCCATCCTGAAGATGAGCTTGAAAAGATCTCCCACTTACAAGCTCCCTATAGTTCACTTACCACAATGACCTTGTGAAAATGAAACAAGCAATCAGCCGATTTTAATTTGAGGAAGGGCCTGATGAACCCCGTCGGAGGAGATGCTCAGGGTCAATAGTCTAACTAACATGCAGCGGGTAAGGTTTTCTTCTCTGACGGTTGTTTGGAGAATTTGTTATGATAATAATGGCCCATCGTACTTGTGACATTTGGTGTAGGGAGATGGTGGATGGTGACAGGGGCCTGTTTGGTGGCTATTTCAGGCTGGTTTCTGACCTCGGAGAAGATCAACAGGTGATTTAATGAGGCAGGAGTCAGGCTTGCTGTTCAAATGCAAATCAATGGAGAAATAAAATGAAAGTCAAGCTGTAAAAGACAAATGGCCTGCTGGTCCAGAGACTGAGTTTAATGCTGGCTTATAGATCACACACCTTCATTGATCTTATACATATATTTTTATATTATTATTATTATTGTTATTATTGTTATTATTATTATTATTATTATTATTATTATTATTATTATTATTATTATTATTATTAATATTATTAATATTATTAATAACAACAATTTGTTATTACATTATTATTACATTATTATTAATTATATTATTATTATTATTATTATTATTATTATTATTATTATTATTATTATTATTATTATTATTATTATTATTAATAATAACAATAAAAATAATTATAATAACTAATAATAACAACAACCATAATAATTTGTTATTATATTATTATTACGTTAAATTATCATTACTATTAATAATAATAATAATAAAAATTGGTTATGATAATATTATGAATTTGTTATTATGTTATTATTATTATTATTATTATTATTATTGTTATTATTATTATTAACGTTTGGTTATTATATTACAATTAGGTTAAATTATTATTATTATTATTATTATTATTATTATTATTATTATTATTATTATTATTGTTATTATTATTATTATTATTATTATTATTATTATTATTATTATTATTATTATTATCAACAATTGGTTATCATATTAAAATTAGATTAAATTATTATTCTTATTCTTATTCTTCTTCTTCTTCTTCTTCTTCTTCTTCTTCTTCTTATTATTATTATTATTATTATTATTATTATTATTATTATTATTATCAATAATAATAATAATAATAATAATAATAATAATAATAATAATAATAATAATAATAATAATAATAATAATAATTGGTTATTATGTTACCATATTATTAATTTGTCATTATGTTATTATTATTATTATTATTATTATTATTATTATTTTTATTATTATTAGTAGTAGTAGTAGTAGTAGTAGTAGTAGTAGTAGTAGTAGTAGTATTATTGTATATATGTTGTAAAATATAATTTGAATTTGAAATAATTTATATTCCAATTCATTAAAAAAATTTATTCCTGGGATCGTAAACCTGAATTTTCAGCATCAGTACCCCTATCTTCAGTGTCATGTTTACATGGTTATATTTTGCTCAAGCAATATTTCATATTACCATTTTTTATTAGTTTTGCTGCTTAATATCAATCACGATATATGTTTCAGTATTATTTAAGTAATAGAAAGTTCAAAACTGCAGCCTCTATTTGAAATGATGTTATCATGTCATTTTATAAGTAAACATGTCTATTTCATCAAAGCCTATATGGCAAAGAAAAAAAAAATTATATTGTTTAAAAAAAATCTGTTGGCAAGAGTTTCATTATAATTGAGTTCATGTTCACCTGAAAAAATGTCTGTAGCTCAGATACTGTATATAGATAACTCAAACGACATGACCTGGTTTTGCTGGGGATTTTCTTTATCAGCCTCTGAATAATTACAGACAATTCATTTTCATCCACTCGATGTTAAAACAATTTGCCGTTGCAAAATGCATTATTGAGTGTGTGTGAAGATATTGTTATCTGCACTAAAGCACTGAGAGTCTATGCTAACATGTGGCGTATCGATTAGCAGAGCCGGACCAGCTCAAACCGTCATGCTTGCTTTGGGTGTAATGAAACCCAACATAGCTTTTTACAAATAATTTACACGGATTATCTAGATTTGAAGTTCGATGCATGTTCTCACAATGTTGCTAATGAAAAAGGGATGTAGAAAGCATCTGTGAGGGAGAGAGAGTCTGTCCGTCTTTTCTGAAGAGCTGGAAGAACAAACAGCTGTGATCTCAAGCAGCAAGAACTCATCATCCCATAACACACACTCAAACACAACCATCTGCCACATACACACTTGCATGCAGATGCACCCATACACTCACACAGGCACTGGACAGGCAGTTTCCAAAATATCACAGAAGAAAAGAAGCTTTTAATTAGAATGAGGAATTGGCTGAGATATACCATTGTGAAAAATTGTGGAAAAATGGCTTGTGGTTGTCTTTACATTATAGTCTATAGTCATATATACAATATATTATTTAATTTTTTATAGTTAGATGGTTGCATAATGAACTTAAAAAATGAATTTTAATGAACAAAAATATTTAAATGTTTAGGGTCGACAATTAAAAATGATAATTTTCAGTTTTAATGTAACACATTTATTTATTTTGATGTCTAAATGGTCATTACTGTTGTCTTCAGAGACACAAAACTTTTAAAAACCATTCATCACTCTGATTTTATTCTCTATGTTTTATTTTATTATTAATATCAATCATAAAAATACTTTAAAAGCGTAAATAATATTTATTTATTTATTTATTTATTTATTTATTTGCTGTTGTTTTTTAATATAATGTTTAATAATAATGATAAAAATATTAATACTATTTTAATACATTTTAATGAACAAAATGTTTGAATTATACAAAAATAAATTAAGTATAAAGAATACAAAAATACTGTAAATAATGTTAGAAGGTTTGTGTCTTATGTGTAATATTATAAAATAAATTTAAGTTTTACGATAGTATTTCTGTAATAAGTCAGGGAACAACAGAGATGACAATCCAAATGCAGTTTAATAAGAATCGTCAGGCTGGCAAAACATGGACAGATAGGGATAGCTGATGTGAAACTGACATGAGCGCAACTGTTTGGAAATACTGCACTGACACATGTTCCAAAACACCCAGGTCACATGACTAAAGTATTTCGAAACACAAGGTCACGTGACTAAAGCGATTCAAAGAATTTATTATTTCAGAAGCGTTTAGAGACTTGGCGAATCTGTGTTTAACTGACAGTCGGAAAAAACTCATGTAGCCTAGAAGACCGTGCGTTTGTACAGAGTAACTGTGTTGCAAATGCCCTGGGTTCGGATCCCAACTTGCACAAATCCTCTGAAATTATGACTTGGTGTATTTAATGAATGTTACTTTTTTATGTCCAAAGCAAGACATATTTATTCACAAAGTGCTCATTGAGGTGTCAGACCAAAGTTTAAACAAAACACGTTACAAGAATAGAGCATTTAAGAACTAGCATAAATAGCTATCATGCTGAATTCGAACCCATTATTTCAGCATGATAGTCTAGAATTCTCACTGCTTCACTAAATCACTTGAAACCTCAACTCTACAACGTGGGGTTTAATACCTCAATTTGTGTAACTTTTTCTTTGCTGTTCCAGAGCTATACGTAAAAATTTACCACTTGGTGTCACTGTAGAGATGGGTTTTGAAACATTTCGAAGCTTCGACACATTTGCTTAGACTGTTTCAGTGTTCCACCACTAGGGACAAGACAGGAACATGTAGATAATTCAAAATGTGGTTAGAAAAGCAGGCAAATGTTTAGGAAATGTGGCAAAACAACGTAAACAGTAAAACAAAGCAAAGGTCAAAAACACAGCAAGGTAAGACAAGGAAACACTTCGTAATGCTTACTTACAGTTTACAAAACTTAGCAACAATGTGTGTGTGTTCTGTCTTTATAGATGTGATTAGTTATGAACAGCTTTCAGCTGTTTGTGTTTGCAATGAAGGGGAATCTGGGCCAGGTGTGTGAGTTAAGTGCGTGATGGGATCTGTAGTCTATTAAAGTGGCAAATCTGTAGTTCTCCAATGATCTGTAAATGCTAGATCGCTTGTGATTGTGACAATTTAATTCAATTTAAGTAATTTATTCCTGTGATTGCAAAGCTGCTCAAGAAACTTTTAATATTATTTTATTTTAATCACTATCATGAGGGAAGCAAATATCTGTTTAAAAGAATGAAAGCGTGTCATGTCAAGCACATACAGATATACTGTTCTTTTCTGCAGTAAATCACAGCAAATCTAGGCCAGACACACTCGATGAAAAGTTTCCATCCAGTGAAAAAGAAGAGCGTTTTTAATTAGAATGGGGAACTGACTCCGATATACTACAGTGGATGAGAGGTTGATATGAAGTTAGATCATAACATCCAGTGAAACAGACTTATGGGAAATACTAGCACTTCTAGACAAAGGCATGTCACAGATTTGTTCAATAAAGAAGCAAACTGTATCCACACCATAGGCTTTATTTGGCGAGTTATTAAAAGCAAGAGCAGTAGTGCAGTGGGACTTGTTTTCTGTTGGATCCACACACTTGCTCTGAAGGGGGACTTTATTGATCTGTTCGTAATAGTTTGCTCTTCAAGGTCAATAGGGCTGTCTAACAGTAGCTTTGAATTACAGCGAGTCTGAATCTCTGTTTGTCACGAGAGAGAATGTGCACTGTTCGGTCGTATTGTTTTTTGTTCTGGTTTTAGTTTAATTAGTTGATTCAATAAAGCTTCTGTTCTGTAAATCAGCTCTTGAATGCAAATAGTTCATGATAGATATGATAATGCAATACATTTCATTTGTATGCACCACAGCATTCTTAGAGAGATCACGCAAAGCGATTTCATTTTGTCACATTGTTTTAGTGAGTGACATAAAGGTCAGTCATTGTTTCTTTGTGCAGTTTCTTGAAAAGCTTTTTCGTTTCATTTTGGTCGCTATTCAAAACCAGGGATTCCATGTTTCAAGAGAGTTTTTAGTTAATACAATAATTGGTGGTATTCAGTATCCCAGTTCTAGTTAAAAAAAAAAACACGAGTTGATCCCCTCACGTTTTAATCCTGATTCACAACCACTGTTGCATTCAGGCGCATTTCAGTTACTGTGTGATGGTCATTTTGCGCATATTTAAAAAAATTCTGTCTCTCATAATGCTGGGAAATATACAGTGAAGGACCTCAGACCATTCAGTCTAGACTAATGACTTCAGAATAACTGAAATTATGTTGCTCATATATTATATTATATTATATTATATTATATTATATTATATTATATTATATTATATTATATTATATACTGTATAATCTACATCAGTAATGTAATTTAAGAGATATTTGTCATTTAAATTAAGGACTAACACAGGGGTAGATACAGTAGTCAACATTTGAAGCAAATTAAAACATTTGTTCATTCATTTTTTAATTCATTTTCTTTTTCGCTTAGTCCCTTTATTAATCTGGGGTCGCCACAGTGGAATGAACCACCCAGATCAAAACAGTATTTCAAAATTTTCCTGAATAATGGGCAATAATGGGGCAACTTTTATGAAAGGTGATGATCCACTTCAAATGTTGACTACTGTATATTTTCATCAAATCATATGTTAAACAAAACTTTCAACATCAACATTTGAACGTTCACATTCCTACATTATCTTCCCATCAATTTATTTAGCTTTTATTTGTTTAGTATTACTTTAATATATTATTTGTTTTATTATTATTTGTTTATCTATGTATGCCAATATTTGTTCATGTTCATAAAATAAATTCTTGCATGTACTAACTTTGCAAATGAAACTTATTCTGATTCCAAATTAAAAAAAAAAAAAAACATCAGCGAACTAATAATCAACAAGATAATTAGATATATTTTACAGTGTAACTGTTAAATTGTCAAAACATTAATTTAAAATATTACTTTAAAATGTATGTAATCAGTAACCTTGTGTAAACATCTGTGTCTAAGACAAATCTGTCACTGTAAAATTCTGCATGGGGTGAAATTAAACTTTTTCTGTTAGTCAGGACTTTACATTTACACCTGCCAAATGCCATTGAGCTGTGGAGGGTTAGACAGACACTCCCATTAGCCGCTTTGGCTGGTTGGAAATAATTTTTAAATTGTAGCTTTTTTAAATTTTTTTTTTTTATATAATTATTTTTTCGAGGTTTTCACCTTTAATGTATAGACAGTAGAGAGTGTTGACAGGAAAGCATGGGGAGCAGAGAGAGGGGAAGGATCGACTCAGGACCACGAAGCGGGAATCGAATAACATTGCTTTAATATGAGATTAACTCTTCGTTGATGTGTTGTTAACTGGTGATCTGGGACCTTTAGCCAGGACTGAATACTGTGCATATTTTAGATACATGACAATAATTCTTTTTTAAATGTCAATTTTTTAAAGGAAAAGTAAAAATTGCTTGTTTACAGCTATATTTAGCTTGTTTTGATACATTTGTTGCTAAGA
Organism: Danio aesculapii; assembly: GCF_903798145.1. Taxonomy (NCBI): domain Eukaryota; kingdom Metazoa; phylum Chordata; class Actinopteri; order Cypriniformes; family Danionidae; genus Danio; species Danio aesculapii. Next base: position 41,419,833 of record NC_079447.1, on the reverse strand, counting down.
AATAGTTTTAATTTTTGGTGTATTTTGAGCCATGTGAAATAAAACTAATTGCAATGCGACACAACCCATTTGCTCATGCACATTGAGCAAGCTCATACACAACCCACACAAAAAGTGAAATGAATGACTTTTTTTAGAAAAGCTGCAACAAATCCAGTCATTTGGAGCCACAAACAATCAGAAATATCCTACTGGAACTGATTAGAGACATAAAGAGCAGAAAGTAATTGACAAATTAAAGGCATAAAACATGCCGTTCTTTCTTGCCTCTCCTCCAGCCTTAACCCAGAGTTTAGTAATCCCATCTGGGAAAGTCTTGGTCATCTTGATCATTAATTAACCCATACTCAACCCAGGCCTTTGTGTCTTCCCGGCCAGGCAGATGCCTGGAGCATCGACTAATGAACCCTCTCCACTTTCCGGCCATGCATTTCACCCAACAGCCCTTCCTCTGTTCCTCTATTAGGTTAGTGCTAACTGACGCAATCCTCCACAGCCAGGTGGACCATAGCGGGGAGCAAGATAAGTTTGAGTGCGGGTGCTTATGGTCCCCTCCACATGGACAAAACTAACAGGAGTGGGTCTTCAAAGCCGATTGAACAGGACAGATGTCCTCGAAACGGCGCATCCCTGATCGCTGGAGCAAATCACATCTCTCAGCCAGACTGTAGCCTAGTCTTGCATACTAATGGTGGAGATGAGACGTCTCTGTGTGTGTAATCATTTTTGGGAGACCCGTGTTGGGTGTCTCGCCGGCTGGTTCAAGGAGAAGATTAGAGTGAGGGCAGAGCGGAGAGGTTGTCTGGACACTGCTCTCTTGTCTTGGATGTCTGGGCTGTGGTTTATTTCCTCCCACTCTGTCTGTCTGAGAGAGCCGGACAGTGACTGAGGCCAGCAGTCCAGAGAGAGACAAAACTGGAGCGGACAGTGACAGAGATGAACATTTAGCAAACTAAGTAACCGTTCAAAGCATAAAAGACAATATAGCAAATCAAAAGAACATGTCTTGGTTTGTCTACACTGCTCACTGTATTTATTTTGTCTAGCTGGGCATTTTAAGCAGAACTAATTTGGGATGTGCTTATGCAGTCAAATTTTGTAATGGATCTGTTTGTCTGTGTTTGTTCCGGATAGTCTGAGAATAAGTGGAGTGTATTTTTAACAATATGCATTGTTAGGACAGTATCAGTCTTAAAGCTGTAGTTCTCCCAAAACTGAAAATCCAGTCATTAGCCCCTTTCACCCATACAGACCAGTATGTGTGAACAGGCCCTTCTTGAAAATAACGATAAATTCGTTCTGGCAATTTTGCGGAAGGAGAAGATGTAATGTAACATAATTTGCCAGAATGCTGCGCTGTGTGAATGCAGAAGGAAAATTGCTGGAAAGAGCGTGTTCTAGACGTGAGATGTTTACTTCAGTCAAACAGAACATTCAGACGCAAACATCCACACTGTTTGTGGAAACAAAAGCCTTTGAATATTTTTCCAGACACATTTAGCTGCTAGTTTGTTAGTCTGTCTTCCATCTGAATGCCATCTGCGGAAAAAAAAAAATCGATAAAGTGCTTATGATAAACCGTTGTTTGTTTACCTTTACACTCTGCTTCAGTTGCTTGACGCATGTGCACATGAAGTGCAGGAGTGCTCAGATGTGCCAACACACACACACACACACACAAACACACACACAAACACACACACAAACACACACACACACACATTATGTACATCTTGACATGCAAAAATGTTTCTCCATGTTTTCATCGAAGTTGTTCACAACACTTATTCATCTACAGAATTTGTAATGTAGTTAAATGTGTAAACATTAGCTGTGGTTCGCGCATCTGCCTTTGAATGTCTCTGAGACAAAGCAGCTGCATGAATGCTAAAGCTCATTTCTGGTTAATGATGTCAGAATTTACCCGTATTTTGGAATGAATGTGTGAATGTTTTTTTCCGGAAAAATTCCAGAACATTCGTGCCTGTGTGAACAGCGGTTTTTTACCGGTAAAGTCATTCTGGTAATCTTCCGCATACTTACCAGTATCACTGTGTGAAAAGTGCTATTGTTTACTACTCCTTTACTTGTCATAGACTTGTTTGAATGTTTTTTTGTTTTTTTTTTCTGTGGAAAACAAATAAAAATAATTAGAAAAATGCTGAAAATCTGTAACCATCCACTTCCATAGTATTTGTTTTTCCCACTATGGAAGTCAATGGTTACAGGTTTTTAACATTTTTGAAAGTATCTTTTTTGTTTAACAGAATAATTAAACATTTTAATTAAGGTTTTTGAAACCAAATTTTCATTTTTGGGTGAACTATCCTATTTTACAAGTAAAGATTCATTTATTAGATCTAATTTGAAAACATTAATTTGTTTGGAAACTAAACAGGTGGAATAATACAAGATAATGTATTATTCCTCAAAAGATTTGCTATTATAATTTAATAAGTGATAAAACAAGGTGCTGGCAGCATGGTTAGCACTGTTGCATCACAGCAACACTGTATGCCACAGCCATATCACCCTGCAGCCCAAGACCATTTACTCATTGAAGCTAAGCAGGGCTGAAAATCCCCTGTAAATTGAAGGGGACACTATACTGTCAGTGAGTGCTGTCTTTCGGATGAGACGTTAAACCGAGGTAATGACTCTTTGTGATCAATAAAAAACCCATGACACTTCTCGTAAAGAGTAGGGATGTAACCCCAGTGGCCCCTTACCCATCATGGCCTTCCAGTCATCCCCATACCCCCGAATTGGCTGTATCACTGTCTCTCCACTCCACTTATAGATGGTGTGTGGTGAGCGCACTGGCGCCATTGTCCTGCGGCTGCCGTCACATCATCCAAGTGGATGCTGCACTCTGCTGGTGGTGTGGAGAGACCCCCGTCATGACTGTGAATCGCTTTGGGTGTATGGCCATACGCGATAAATGCGCTATATAAGTACACACATTACATTGCATTACATTACAGCAAGAAAGTCGCTAGTTCGAGTCCTGTGGGACCAGTTGGCATTTCTGTGTGGAGTTTGTATGTTCTGCCCGTGTTCACGTGGGTTTCCTCCGGGTGCTCCGGTTTCCCCCACAGTCCAAAGACATGTGGTACAATTGAATTGGGTAAAGAAAATTAACCAAAATGTATGAGAATGTTTATGGTTGTTTCCCAGTTCTGTGTTGTGGCTGGAAGGGAATCCGCTACATAAAACATATGCTGCATTAGTTGGCAGTTCATTCCGCTACGGCGACTCCTGATAAGTAAGGGACTATGAATTAATGAATGAAAACAAGTTACTGTACTGGCATTTGGAGTTTGTCATAAAACAATGCACTTAATAAATATGTTAAAAATGTGTCTGACTTTATGAATCAGTTAGCAATCAATAATTTTGCCATTTTATTTATATCACTGTAATTATTTCATTAATAAAACAAATCTGTGGGTTTCCATCCAAATGTGAAGCAAGTCTTTTTTGAGTTCGGACAAACATAATAAAAAATGAGTATCATCAATTCAATCTATTTGCATTGCCATAATTTACACTGATCATTCCGCAACTAAATAAGCATCTGTATCTAAGTGTATGGTTTAATCGGACATAAAGGAAATTAGTTATATATTTCATTATTTAATGCATAAAATAGACTGGTCTTTTTATAAGATGAGTTTATTTGATCTGAAACTTTTAATTGCATTTTATATGCATTCATTCATTTTCTTTTCGGCTTAGTCCCTTTATTAATCCGGGGTCGCCACAGCGGAATGAACCGCCAATTTATCCAGCATTTGTTTTACGCAGTGGATGCCCTTCCAGCCACAACCCATCTCTGGAAACCCACGCGAACGCAGGGAGAACATGCAAACTCCACAACAAGCTCGAACCAGCGACCTTCTTGTTGTGAGGCGACTGCACTACCTACTGTGCCACTGAGTCGCCCTAATTGCATTTTTATTTCCTGTAAATAATAAAAGTTGCATCAGATTGATGAAAACGAACATCAATACCTGCGTGATTTTTTTTTACATCAAAACAATTGGATACAGTGTCTTCTGTCTACATAACTGCCAACACATCAGAAAAAAACTGCTGAATCTCCCCGAATATTTGGTTAAAATGTTGTCTGGTTTAGTGATGTTAGTAATGCATAGAAAGTGCATTAACCCACTGATGACAGCCACTTTGTGATGGCTTTTAAGGTGGTTAATTGTGGTTTATTGTGTTACCTTGGGAGGTTTGGACTGAACAGGAGCAAAGGCTACCTGATCAACATTGTATTGCTTGAGAAAAACACTTGCAATCTAGACACAGTCACCTCATGCTTGTGATTCAGTACAATCCATAAACTCCGCCCATTAAAATACCGGCTTGATCTTATACTGTAAAATCGCAACGATATTTAATTATTGATCGTGGGCCACAAATATCGTTATCATAATACGATTAATCGTGCAGCCATAATATATTTAATTTAAAAAACATTGATTCAGGAGCAAAAAAAGTGACTGACTTTGTTCAGGTGAGTGACTCACAAGTGACTAAAAGTTTGTGTAAAAAAACTGTTATATCACCCTAATTCATTAAGTAATAAAACATATGGCCGACACTGGGAATGACTTATTGACAAATTTACTCATAGTTTTGTTCAAACTTACTAATCTGATTCATTCAGCGACAAAATAAGTATCTACATTTAATTCACTGAGTCATTCTTCAAATGAGTCTGTTCAAGAACACCAATTACAGTAGTTTCAGAAGCAAGATTCATTCAGCTTATTCAATCAAAATAATTATTAATTAAGGAACTTTTGAGTGAGTCATTAAATTATTCACCCAATTATTCATACAGAAGACTACATAAGTAAGATTAAATGTAGTTGAGTTTTTTAGGCTTACTTTAATTTACTGTAATTTTAATACAATTTCATTTAAAAAAAATAATTTTATTAAATTCATATTTTCCACAATCCCCTGAAAGCAGATCATTAGTAGGGGAAAGTGTTTACTACTGTTCTCCAGATCGTGTTTTGATTCTGCTGATTAGCAGTTTGGCTGATCTTATTATCCCTACAGTATCCAGCGCAGCGCTGCATGCTCTGCTAGTGGCCATTGCAGAATGTCAGAGAGACAGAGAGCATGAGGAGGAATCAGACATAGCAAGCGCTGGGCACTAATTACCTCTAGCCTGCCGCCACTCAAGTGCCAACATCTGCTGCAATCAGGCCAGTTCTGCTCTCAGCCGAGGAGCTGTTGAAGAGAAAGCCTCTCAAGAGTCAACAAGCAGTCAAACGGCACCAGCTCTACACTTATCTTTCTCTCTCTCCCTTTACTTTAAAGACTGCACTGCAAGGACAGCTAGTTTAAAGGCAAGAGGAGTTGTAAAAAGTGTCTATGTGAGCTGCATGCATTTATGAGGATGTGTGTGTGTGTGTGTGTGTGTGAGAGAGGGGAAAATTGTGTGCATATGAGCCTTTCAGTGAGTTGTAATCGCCTGAAGCCTTGTAGATACGGCTCATGTTACATTTGCATATGCATTTAGCAGCCTATTTATACTTGTTAGTGGCTTGTGTTAATGGCGAGTAAATTCTGTATTGCAGCCATTTGCTCTATTTACTTGCTTAATAAATGTTTCTGGATTTTTTTCCCTTCACATTGAGATTGCATATGTAGGCACTATTTTGTATGAGAGCATTATATTTCTTAAAGGAATTATTGTTATTAAAATTATTATTAAAAAAATTATTGTTTATTCATGTTATGCTATTTAGACAATTATTTAAAAATAGTAAGTAAGACACACAAACACACACACACACACACACACACACATACACACAGTCTTATTCATAAAGATTTGAGTATGATTGTTAAAGGTGCCATATAATGAAAATCTGGGTATACCAAGACATAGTAGAATAATAGGACATATGTAGTATCCAGTATATGGAAATGGACATACTGTGAGCTTCAGAAACTCTTGTTTTCATCTAAATTCCACGAATTTAAAACCCCAGTCGACAACAGGCCAATCAGAGCACAAAACAAGCTGTTACGAGACTCATGGGCCATGCCCTCTTCATTTGCATGTATGGCTACTTTAGGTCATTTATCCAGACCTGGAGCAGCTGCATCATCAAGAGTTCACAGACTCATACAGTATGTAGCTCTCATTAATATGCACACTATAGGCTACGTTTAGCCAAACGTTTTCTAGTGAGAAAACAATGATAGTTTCTCTCCCTTAGTTATGTTAAGCATATATTTGACCAAATTCCATTTTTTATAGTCTTTGATTTAACTTACAATGTATGTGGGACTTTTATTTTGAAAATGGGCCTAATTGTTTACTATGCGTAATGGTAATGACTGCACGAAACTTGTTCAAAAACGCTTCAAAAGGCAAAATGCAAGATTTGCATATTATACATTCATTCCCCTAAAGAGTCATAAGGTATGTATAGTTACAGCTTTTGTTAATTTATCATGTTTTTTTTACTTGATGCATGTTTCAACAAACACATGTAGACTGCTGAATCGTGTCAAACCACTCAGTTCAACTGTCATATGTTCATGCAGCGGTTGATACTAAGTCCTGGCTGTTTTCTTTGATAATATAGCTTCAAAATACAATGCAATACATCTCTATCACTCTCTTTTGTCAATTATTTAACAGATCTGGTGAGCAAAATAAGTTAACGTTACTATGTGCTTTGTGTGTCTGTAAGAGTTGCATGTCAAAGCGGAGCGCATTTATATTAACGGCACAATCCATATATGGTCAATTGTGGACCTTCTGTTACAGTCTAATGTCTTGTGTTTATGTCATGTGACTTCCCCATGTGCTGTTCGCTGTGTTTGCATCATGTGATTCCTTCTGTTTTCCCTGTGTCCTGTTAATGTAATGTTGTTTGTATTCAGTTTATTATGTCTTGTATATTTATACTCCTGTGTTTTTTTTTCAGTCCTTCGTCCGGTATTGAATTGTCTACATCTCAGAGAACAATTCAACTTTTTAAACCAATGCAGTATATGGAACCTTTAAATGCTTGATGTGGGATGAAATGCTGCAGTTAACATTTTGTCAGACTGTTTAGCAAATTACATGTTATTTTGTTTTGTTGTCTACTCAAGATCGTGAAAGAATCATGATCTCTTTAATAAAAAACATTGTGATTCCCAAATTTATCTCAAACTATGCAGCTCTACCTGTGTTTCTTTGTTGACTGGAACAAAAAATTGTAAAACCAAACATATTGATTTCATATGTATTTAAAAGGTGCTTCCTTTATTTATCGCATAAATAAACCAACTCAGCACTTTGGGAAATCACTTTGGTAAATCGAATTTTGCTTTGGAGTTAACACACTCTCAAAGTATGCCTGGCCTACATCGTTTCATAATACCTTCACTTTTTACTTTAGTTAGCATCTTGACTTCCAAGTATCCACATTTACTTCTAAGGATTCAGGGACTTTCTGGAGTTTTGAAGGCTAAGCTCTGGCATAGAGATGTCCCGGTTTCCTGATGCCTGTGGAGATGTCCCCTGCTGTCATCCCTACATGCCACACTTCCAAACATTAACTTTATAATGTTTGAAATGTTGCATGCCGATGCAACATAACTTTTGTAGTTTTGTGGTTGTTTGTGCATCTTAAGAATCTGCGCCTGAAGGTTGTGCTCATGACTTGTTCTTTGTTGTTGCTCTTTTTTTATTCTTAAACTTAGATTTGGGCGCCATTGGGGCAGACTGGCCTCAAATAAGATGGTTAAAACAGGTCTGCTCTCTCAGCCCAGGGTATGCTGAAATAAAAGTTTAGCCTTTGGATAAAACTGACCTACAAAACATTTATAGGCAGTGGTTGTTTTGTTGTTGTTACTGTACTCGATTTGTTGATGGCATGGTGCATGGAATATTTAAAAAAGTAAAAATACATAACAATACCTGATGAACTTGGAGGGCATTTCAGGCTCCCTAAGGACAATATTGTTTATTTTTATGTACTGTAACTTTACTACTATATCTGGAAATTTTCAGAGGACACAGACTTAGCTTCTGCCAGATAAGCATATAATCGTAGATGTCTTAAACATGAGCCATGCTTAATATTAAGAGCTTCAAACTAAAACTTACTTGACTTTCTCTTCAGTTCCTCCTGTTGTTCAATCTGTTTGATGCGTAAACTTTTTATAATACTGGTGTTTTGCAGCATAAACAAAATTGGTACATGCCCTGATTGTGAAGTTGTTTAGCAATTAAGCTAATTGGAAAGTTTAAGGCGGTATTCTCAAATTAATATTAATAAGATCTAGAAATTAAATTCATGTAACATGATCATTGATAAAGGGATATATGATCTGTTTCACTGATGTCTTTCTGCAGTTAAAATACTGATTTGGCAATTACTGTACATACAGTAAGATGTGAGACATTCATCCAAGTTTATAATGTGCTATAACTAGTAGTTATGCTCAGAATGGCTAAAATAAAGACAAGAAATTTGTTTAAAATTAAAAATACTTATAAATAGGCTTGTATTTGGGGTACACATGCATTTTCAACAAAGCAAAAATCATAAATATGTGTATGTTACATAATGATTATTCTAAAATATTATTCAAAAAAATTTGTTTAATTTTGCTGAATTTTTGTTAAACAAGTGCAAGTGCATGCATGTCATAAAGACACAGGAATAAAATAGGAACCCATTATTTGTAACAAAACAATATTTACTACCTTATTTTGTATCCACAAACACAAGCACTTTATATATATCTTCTCACCATTAAAACAGCACCATAAACTGCAATGTTTGTTCCATCAGGTTACTGCAATATTGACAATATTGAATTTCTTTAAGACTGACAAGACTGTTTAATTAAAAAAATGCAGTCAATAAAAAAACTAAAATTATCCTTTTGTACCAAAAACACAGTGACTTTCAAAACTGAAGTTCTGAGCTGAACAATTTATTATTTAACATTAGATTTGCATGATGCATTGATGTATTGTAATTGTTCTTTTTAAATTGCTGCACCATTTTCATCATTTTAAATTCTCTGAATTCTTGTCAGTCTAGTTAATTTGTGATTACCAAGAATGCCAGTCACAGAATCTGGAAGTTAATTGTAAAAGTAAATAGAGTGCATGACTTTCATGTGTACATGTGAACTTGTTTAACACGGTGCACTTTCCTGCTTCAACAGTATAATGACATTCTGTAATTTCCAGCAAATTAAATTTGATCTGTAATTTCCTCTAAATTAAATGCGGACATGGTTTGTGGAAAAGCTGATGGTAGGTCATAAACTCGATTGGGTGTCTTTCTCAGCTCCAGCATCCCTCTACAAGTCTGAAGGTTTTATCCCGGCTGATAATGCCATAATGTCTGTCCATATTGCCATTTCATCTGAAGGGCATAAGCCTGCACTATCCACAATCCCATCCTGTCCAGCTCTCTGTTTGTATGCTTTATTATCCAGAAGCAAAGCTCCATAGGGATTGTGGTGGATTCTGCCTCACGGCCCTTGCTGGAGATTGGTATCGATCAGGGATTGATTGGGTGAACTCCTCGTTAAGGGGATGTCGAGATGAAGCTGTAAATCTGCTGAATCATATTTCAGAGGCTGACTCGCATTGATGCGGCCCACCGGAGGGTTCTTTAATTGGTGAAGGCCTTCAACTTCTTTCATGCCTTGCATTGTTTGGATAGGAAGGATTAGCGGTCCAGGGAAATTCGAGGGCAACGACAAACTTTGATTAAGATATCTGAAACCACACTGGAGATATTACAGTTAAGCAAGCTTTTTTTTTCCTTCGTAACAAGTTGCTTCTCACCATACTGAAGTTGAACTAATAGATGACCCTTGAGGCAAAGTGCATAGACTATTTGCCTTCACCTTTCGAAATAATATATCAGACTTTTGCAATTTAAAATGGAAGTCAAAGGATACTCCATTATAAGCCATCTGGATTTTTAGTTTTTGTGCGACTCTTTTCTTCATGAGAAATGTAGTAATGCATGGTTGATGAAGGGTACTGGGGGCACTTTTGCTGTCACAAGAAGCGGATATGTCTGCTTGTGTCTGTCCTCTGTTAGCCGTGACTTTCTCAACCTTCAATTCAGGAGGAACTGCTTTACAAACTCTAATAGAATAAAGACGTGCTGTTGGTGGACTGTGACTGCTCTAAAGGTGAGGTATACAAGCAAGCATAGGAGATGGCAATCAAAGTACACTCTAGTTTGGTCAGTTTTAACCTTATGTACAGTATGTGAAAAAGAAGTATGACTAGCTGAGGTTAAACATCACTGCACGACTTTGCTACTGGAAAACCTGGCAATATATGGAAGGTGTAATTTACAGGACTGAATAAGTCATGGGAATATAAAAGGTCATGCAAAAGTTATAGGGAAAATAAAATCTTAAAAAGGTCACGGAAATTATTATATAGTGAATATAAGTCTTTTAGTTATAAATGCTCACTTTTCTTTTGTTCAGAATTATTATTGTTGAGTGCCTTCTATTTAAAATGCTTCCCGAGAATCATTTTCCAGTTGTCAAGTTTTGAAAATAATATTACAGAAATAATTTGGAAGAAAGTGTGAGAGCTCTGGAAAACCACAAAATCTCGGAGCTGCATGGTTGGCTGATGTTGGAAAGTATTTGGACACTTTTCAGCTGGTCAGGAAGGAAATCAGCTAAATATGCTCTTTCCAATTTGGTAGACCATTAAAAAAGCCTAAGACCAGAACGCCAGCTTATGCCAAGTGATTTTCAATACTAGATGACTGTCTCCGCTTGACCAGTCATGTTACACAACACAGATTGTGTTGAATAGAAAGAAAGCCTGACACCCCTGCCTGGGCTGCAAACTAAGTTTCATAACTAAACACTTGTGAAGTAATAAAAGAAATAATGTAGGAACATACATGAATCAGGAGTTCTCACATGAGACTAGATTTATCCCTGTCAGAAGTGGTTGTTTGCACTGAAAAGGGGGAAAGGCTGCAAAGAAAAGAGTTAAAATATTTCCCATTAAGGTGAAGCAAATCTTTTCAAACTTTGTGAAAAAAAAAAAAAAAAATCCCACATGTGAATATAGTGGATTTTCTTCACGTTGTTAGAGCAGCTCACTGTAGTATTGGTAACTGGTAACAATAGTGGGTGTAAAGTTCATGCAATATGATTTCATTCAGCAAATGTGTTTTCATCTCCTATCACTCGCATTAATCCTTTTTCACAAGTCCAAAACTGATCTTTTTTTTAATTCAGTTTCCATCACTCGTTTGTCATGCAATACTTCAAAAATGTGAATTAACACAATGTGATGGAAATTCAGCTATTGACTGTAAGTCATCACTGATGTAATCACCTAAAACACATTTCAAGCAGTACAGTAATAATACAGTACAATAGATACTACATAATTGTTAGCTTTTTGGGCAAATGCATGGAATATGACACTCCGACACAGTGTTTTTAAAAAAAAATTCAAGATAAATACATCCAGAAAGCCTTATATTAGCAGCATTTAAAGTAACATATAAGTATGCAGTCTAAGACTTTGACATCATATTGTTGCCATAATTTGCATTTATAAACACTGTTGTACGTGTGCAATTACTGTGTCGTTACATTGTAATGACATAATTCATTACATTGTAATTACATTGTAACTATATTGTAGTTACAGCCAAGATAATATATATAAACGTAAATGTTTCTTTGTATATTTCATGTACTGTATTTGTGTATGTATAGTTATTTATGTAAATGTACACAAGACAGTGTAATTACAAACTATTATCTTGAATTTAATTACATTGCTATTACATTGTAATTATATCCCAGATATTATTTATCAATGTGTTTCTTTGTATTCTTCATGTAGTGTGTATTTATAGTTTATACTTTAATGTACACAGTACACATCTATGTAATATGTAATTACAAACTTTTATCTTGTATTTAATTACTGTGTAGTTACATTGTAATTACGCTGTAGTTACATCCAAGATAATGTAAATAAATGTAAATGTTTCTCTGTATATTTCATGCGCAGTATGTGTCTATATATAGTTATATACGTAAATTTACACAGCACACATGTAATTACACACTTTTATCTTGTGTGCAATTACTGTGTCGTTACATTGTAATTGCTATGTAATGACATTGTAGTTACATCCAAGATAATATTTATAAATGTGAAGGTTTCTTTGTTTATTGCATGTACAGTATTTGGTTATTTATAGTTGTATACATAAATATACATACTACACATGTAATTACATTAAATGTAATTTTTAACTTGTGTGCAATCACATTTAAGATAATTTAAATAACCCTCAATGTTTCTTTGTAAATTTCTTGTAGTGTTTGTGTATTTATACATGAATATATGCAGTACATATGTAATTACTGTCATTATTATAATTGATATGTAATAACATTATAATTACATTGTTATGACATTGTAATTACATTGTTATAACATTATAACTACTATGTAAGACATTGTAATTAAATTTTATAGCATTGTAATTACATTGTAATAGCAATGTATTATCATTGTAATTACATTTTTATAACATTGTAATTATTATGTAATAACATTTTAGTTACATCGTTATTACATTGTTATAACACTGTAATTACACTGTAATTACATCAATAATTGTATTGTACAAGTATTTATGTATTTCATGTACAGTATTTGTATTTTAATATCTCTACTTTGTTTGCCCCATGAATAGTGACTATAGAATGTCTAAGTGAGTGCACCTATATCTGTTCTGACCACTCTGTTGTGTAATTGACCACCATGGCCATATTGTGAGCCGTCTAATCCACATGAAACCACTTGCTTGATGACTCGCTCGTCATTTACAGCAGAGTAAATCATCAGCCTCCCTCTTCTGCTAAAATCCACACAGTCTTTAAATCCTCATCACGGATAAATTGCATAATGACAATGTAAAGGAATATATGAGATGAGAAATGCATGAAGCTGTATTTGCTTCCCAAGAGCACAGCGTCTGCTAATGTATGTAGGATTAGCACCTAGCTTTAATGTCACACTAGTGTGTGTGTGGTCCCTTGAAATTGGAGATGATAGACTGAGCTCTACAGCTGTACTTAACAGTGTGATTGCGCTCTTTGCTCTCTTTTTCACACCTACACACACACAGGGGAGCGTGTGAATCTCTAAAGACTAAAATGGTAGCAGTCTGTGCACAACACACTGCTGTAGAGAGAAGCGCCAGTGGCTCGGAGGTAAGATTTAGCACTTTGTGAAATGAGAGGCTGGTCTTTTGAGGAGTAATTGCACTCGGAGCTGTTTTGCCTCTGTGCTGCAGTTTAGAGGGAGGAGGTGATAAAGAGGGAGGGCAAGTAATGGAAAGAGGGATAACGCACACGGGCACACAGACTGGCACACACACCATGGTGCAAATCAAAGCTAATTTCAGAATTACTTCCAAATGCCAATGCTTTGAAATTGAATTCTCAAGTTTGAATTGAGTTAAAGGGGTGGTCCAGAGTTTATTTTAAGGCTTAGTTGTCATTATAAGATGCAAAGCAATGTGTGCTCATGCTTCATTTGTAAAAAATCATATTATTTTTTCACATATCTTACTTTGATTATATACTGATACTCAGCTAACATGAAAACAACTATCATATTTCCTAGTTCCTTCGAAAAGCCCACTCTCAAGAGGCTCTGATTGGTCAGCTAACATAATGTGCTGTGATTTGAGGATTGGCTCCACATCACTAGGAAAAGTTTCATGCCTCTAGCACGATGTTCCAAACAACGTTTCCCATTGTTTACATCCTTGTTCACGTCCATGCTACAACATACCGTTAACACTAAACACTACGCATGTAATAGATCAATTTTCAAAATTGAGTTATTGACATATTATTATGAAATGACAACTTATTTACCTTATGGGATGCTTTTTTTTAAGTTGTTTACATTTTAAGACGTTTTATTTAAAGAAACAAATGTTACACACATACTGTTTGCTATGGCATGCAAAAACGTTGAAGCTCAATATGAAGCTCAAAGTCATTCAGAACGCAGATAGAACCTTATAATTCCAAGGTGATGAAATAAAAATACTTACAGATAGTGGCTCACAATCCACAGCTCCGTCTATTATGATTGGAGCTGCTCGTTCTTTGAAGAGTTTTTAGCCGAATCCAGCACTGAACTGGGAGAGATTCAAAAAGCACTTCTCTCTTTGTGTCGTGTCCTTTGGAAGCCCAAATACAGAAACAGAACAAGCTCTGTGGAAATAGCAGCGTTTGGATATCATTTTAGCTTTCTTTGCTATAACATTACAGCACCACTGGCCATGCCCCAGTGGGTATATGCGCATGGTATATGCATGTAATCCGTAGCGTTTGTGATCTCACAAGCCCAGATGTATTTTTTTGTAGTCCCCAAACTTTGTTTGCTGTTGGCTTTGCTAATTCAGTGATGTTGTTTATGTTCCCACAGCTACATAACACATCAACTGAAGTTTAAAATACAATATCTTAGTGGACCACCCCTTTAACAAATGGAAGAGCAATTTAGATTTTGGGTTTGAGATTGAGAATGAATTTCATAGAGATCATGCAGGGAATTTAAACGATTTCTGCATTTCTTTACATATTTTTAGTACAACATGTATCTCAAAGCTTTTAGTTACTTTTATTTCATTTATTTGTTGGCTCATTGATTTAATGTCATTTTGATATGTTGTTTTTTGTAGTTATTTACAAATCATTATTTCATTTGTTTGTCGGTTGGTTAAATAATTATTATTTTATTTGTTTGTTTGTTAGCATATAAAATTGCACTTCCATTTGTTAAAGGGGTGGTCCACTAAGATATTGTATTTTAAACTTTAGTTGATGTGTAATGTAGCTGTGTGTACATAAACAACATCGCTAAATTAGCAAAGCCTACAGCAAACGAAGTTTGGGCACTACAAAAAAATACATCTGGGCTTGTGAGATCACAAACGCTTCCGGTTCCATGCATTCACCATGCGCATACATATGCTTTGTGTATAATAAAGGCTGGGGTATAATACGATCATTTTCAAATACGATGCAGTAGACTATATAAGGTTAGTTGCAAACACTTTCTCTCAATGTTTCTTTTTTTATAAATTACAGGTACAATGTTTCTTGAGTTGGTAGGCTAAATTGTCCGTAGTGTATTAGTGTGAGTGTGTATGGATGTTTACCAGAGATCATCCGCTGCGTAAAACATATGCTGGAAATGTTGGCGGTTCATTCCGCTGGGGCTCCCCACTGCGCCACCATGCAGCCCTTGTTAGAATATGAATTTTTTTGAATGGCAAGCTGCTCATCAATTTCTTTACTTTAAGACGCACACACACAAACACACAGCTTTGAAGAGGAGTGCATGAGAGGTGACAGAGAGCACTCTTGATGAGGGTTAATGTGAACTGAGGATGTGATGATGGCCACTGAATTGCCACTCTCCTCCTCTTCTTCTCACAGCATGAGATGTCAACAAACAGTGATATACTTGTGTATCTACACATTTCTCGGCACCAAGTCCATCCTTCTTGCACACTATTACAAAAATAAGTGAAGGAGAGAGAACACCATTGCTCTTATTTCTTCATTACTTCTTCACCATATCATTCTCTTTCATCCATCACTCTCTATCCCTGCCCTCCCAATCAGTTTCCCTTTTTTTCTTCCATGCCTCATTTTCTCTGTGGAATTTAGATTCGGTCGTGATCCTGGAGTGAAAGCATTTATAAAACACTTGTATGACTGCAGAGATGGATCGGCCCGTCACTTACATTCAGCTCTGCTAAGCAGAATTACATAACCTCCCCAACTGGACCTGTTAAAATGGAAGTTTCCCGTCTGTGACGATTGATCTACTGTATTTACAGTGTACCATGCCCGTACAAAGAGATTTTAGGAGCTCATAGGTCTGATAAACTCTCAGTAAACTTCTTTTTCATTCTTTATTAACCCCCTGGGTTTTATGAAATCTTTGCGATGCCTTGGCATTTGTGCTTTTTATAAACATAATAATGGCTGAAGTCTGGTGTATCAAGCACAAACTCACTCAATTTAGATTGGTTTAGTCTTTTTTTGCTCTTTTTAAGGGTCGCTAAAGCAGGTTGAACCCATTAAGTACAAACTGTTCTACAATAATACAATATGTAAGCAGGATGTAAATGCTACTTTATATTTTTGCAGATATTTTTTTGTTTGTTTTTGCTTTATTATGATACTGGACAGGAAGCAAAGTTGTAGAGATTGGAAAGGTCAGGATTTAAGCTCGGGCCTGAAGCGCAATGCTTCTGTATATCAGCGTATTGTTCATGAGGCTACCTATAATAAGATATATGTATTTAAAGTCATTGAAAGTTGCTGAAATGAGGCTAGAAAACCTACTGAATGTGTTCACAAGACATTAGATTGTATTGTATTGTGAATGGTGGCCTATATGTTTCAATAGCATAAATACTTGTTACACACTGAGATATCAAATTCCTTCCCCTAATGTGTATATCAATGTGAAATGCAATTGAGAGGCGAAGAGTCCACAATATAATCAAAATATAAATATATAGTGTTTCCCCCTGCCATTTTATTAGAGGCACCCCAAGTCATCAAGTCATTTTATTTTCTATATAACGCCAGATCAAAACCCAAGTCATTTAATGTTCCTTTCCTGCAGAACAGGTTTATACTTTGTTCTTTTATTAAGCAAATTAAATGGTCGTATGTTATTTATTTTATGTTAAATGATAGCATGTCATTTCTGTCTCTACTGTTGCACATTTACTATTCTCTGCTCTACAGTGTGTACATGATGGAATCCCACTCAAATGCACACACTCAAACAAGTACATTCCCAGCAGCTGAAAGCCTGATAATAGGCCACGTAACTCTTATCAACAATGTGGGAATCCTGGAAAAACTTAAATCCTGCTTTTAGGCATGGTGCTGCACTTCATGTGGCCCATGGGCATGCTATGAGTGGCATCATTTCCATCAGTGTGTTCAAATACATACTTAGTATTTATTTTCAAATATATGGTTTAATTTTATTCTGGACTAAATATGCCAGAAAAATGGATGTACTTGATACATCTATGTAACAAAACTAAATACAGCTCAGTTTTACTTGTATAGATATTTGGTGAATGAATGCAAATAAATATATTTCCATAATACTAAATAAAGCTAGTGCATGTTACTAAAATCCATATAATTTATTGCTATAATGTATTGCTTTAAATTACCCAATATTATCTTTATAGAGATAGCATTATAAGATTTATGTATAATAAAGGCTGGGGTATAATATGATCATTTTCAAATACGATGCAGTAGACTATATAAGGTTAGTTGTAAACACTTGTTTCTCTCAATGTTTCTTTTATATAAATGACAGGTACAATGTTTCTTGAGGTGAAAAAAAAACTAACTGAAGCTTATTTATAAACTAATTTCGAGAGGATTGCGAGCTTATGATTGAGCACAGCTGGTCCCGCATTAGCTAATGCATGATTTACCAATCGGATGATTACTAACTCTTTAGAAATAACCAGAGTTTCTTACCTTAGTTGTCTTCGTCTTGAAGAATCCCCCCTTCCACACCTACTACTCCATCCTTTTCCTCGGTAGGGTGGCACGGCGGCCCAGTAGCGAGCACTGTTGCCTCACAGCAAGAGCATCACTGGTCCAAGTCTCTAACAGGGACAGCATACCAAACAAACTTTAAAATCAATCATCAGCTAAGTGTGAACTCTTGAAATGAAGAATTAAGATGCGTCACAGCAAAACAACACATGAAAAGGTGCAAATATTGCTGCAAATTCTTAGAAAATATGCCATAAAATCCGTCAGTTTAGGTCGAATTAAATATGTTTCCTGAAAAATGTCCTGATAGTTTTTTCATCCAGAAATAGTTATTTGATCTTGTTTGTACTCACAAAACAAAGTCCTAACAACTTTAATATTATCTTGATGTTGTTTGAAATGATGCTCCACCAGTTTGTTCTCAGCTTCATTTGAAGTATGTTGATCTATAAGTGTAGCTTAATTACTTTGCACTCACAGTTCTTTTCTGTCCAACTTGGGCATCTGGAGGGTCTATGCTTTGCATATTTCCCTCTTTGAAAGATCAGTAAGCTCATGCTTAAGATAGAGTTAATCATAGTGAATTTTTTCCTCAAGTTTATCATAGATCTCTACACTGATGTTGGTCTTTCCTTCAGTTTTTGAGGACAATGTCACACCGTCCTAATTAGAACTCAGATGCTCAGTCTGAGATGACATGTTCAGATTACAAACTTTTCTTTTGTCTGGTCCTAATGTTGCCTAATGTTCTGATATGTGGATTTGGGTTTGGACCAACAAAAAGGCTTTGCAATATTATTTGTGTAACGCATTGTAAAAATGTTGCTTCTTTTGCCGGATTACCTAAAGTCTATATCTTTGACCTTGTTTCTGAGTAATGTTTGAAACTTTTTAAGGGCTGTGACTTTTAACTACATTTTTATGGAAGATTAAATTATAGTAACTGCACTTTTCAGTACCCAGTAACGTTTTATAAATGACTGTGAATATAAAATTAGATTTCTAGATGTTCAAAGCTAACATTTCTATGTGTTTTATCATGCCATATTTTCTCTTCAATGTTTATACATAGATTTCATACAGTATATATATATATATATATATATATATATATATATATATATATATATATATATATATATATATATATATATACATATATATATATATATATATATATATATATATATATATATATATATATATATATAAGCAAGGTTAATGATTTTTCCCCAGCCTAATTCAATACATTTGGTACATTTGATTTATATAATATTATAAGCGGTAAAAATTAACTGCTGTTTCAGTTTTCAACATTATATAATTTTTTCAGCAATTACATTAATGCATATTAAGTACAATTAAATTGCACAATGTTGAGTGTTAGAAATGGTACTTGAGTTGAATTCTTCTAAGTTGTAATAATACAACATTACTGAATCTATTTTCAAATAAATACATCACTGGTGGCTATAAGATAATGTTTCTGTGATTAAACTTGTGTGCAAGAATAAAGTTGTTCAGCAGTTGGAAATAGGATAGAAGTTATATATACTTTGAAACTGTTGTGTAATTAATTCTTTACATAGAGCACACTAAATGGTCTGTATGAGCTTTTAGTCCATTTTCTGCTAGTTTGCAAAAATGCTTGAGGAAACAGCCCACAATTATGCTTGTTCAGAGCAATGCAACTTGGTTTGTAGTGTGGCCTTTTTTTGAGACACCTTGCTTTTCTGGTGACAAAAGAGCTTCATTTTCCATCTGTGCTTAGAAAGTAAACAGGTTTTTCTGTTAAAACCATGCTGGAATGAGCCGGAAATTACACTCTCTTATCGGAGTTATTGTGCATCATTTTGGAGAAAGGCATTGTGAATGTTTACAATGACCCGCTATAGACCTACCTGTGTGCTTTTGTCACCCATACAGAGGGTCCCTGTGCTACCCATTCTGTCAATTTGTGTTCAGACAGGGCTTATTCAAAGTTGTAGAAAAAATGCTTTTGTTCTGTTATGCATCGTTACAGGCAGTGGATAACGGATGCCTTTAAGTGCACACAATCAATTATCATCATATAATTGTATTGCAGTCTACACAAAGATGTTAAAATACCAGCTGTTTCAAAAGAAGTTTTAAAAAGCATTGTTGATATAAAGCTTAACATTGTGACCACTGAATTTTTAAAGACTTTAACAGAATAAAAAAGACCAGTCAAATCACAAATGCCACAATTTTTTTAATAAAGTTTATTTTTATCATATGAATGAAACATTAATTCATGGTAGCTAAATTGATGTTAATTTATCGGTCTGTATTGGTATTGTGTCTAACCATTTGGGCATGAATTTATATCAATGGTTTCCATTCAAATCAAACAAAGCCACAATGAAATTAGCCATTGTTCTGAAATTGAAGCTGAATGAATCAATGCTTTGAATGATTTAGTGGAATAAAACATTTAATGACTCACTCCTAGACATTCATTTGTCACAAAGAGTCTAAACAATCCCCAAAAGATTGAATTTATCTTGCCAAACTAGTGTCCCTTTTCTGTATGCATATTAATTGAAAGCAGTGGTATATATAATTTTAATATTTAGTAACTCAGACTGACCACAAGTCATTTGCTACAATCATCTAAAAATAATAGCAGCACACAGTATGTGCATGACCATCAAGTATCTAACCAAGTTAAGTAAATTTTTAATAAAAGATATATGCATTTCATCATTATATACCTGGCGGCTTTTGGCTGACTGAAACTAAGAGTCACAGAATGCTATTGTAAAGCATACTTTATGTTATGCTGCAACTTAACATGAATGTAGGTGCATTTAAGCAGTGTGTTTTTAAAACAGGTCATAAACTGAATATGAATATTTTTATTAATATCTGTAAGATGATACAATTCCAAATAGTAAAGGTGTTTGGGCTATTGTCAAAAACATTATTGTGAAATAAACATGTAGTAGTTCTCCGAAACAAAATATTAAAGATCCAATCAAATAATATTAATATTTATGAGTTTTTTTTTTTTTCAGAAAACATATTTCTAAAGCTACCGTTGAATTTTTCCCTGAATGTTGGTAACAACCAAAAAAATCCATATATATATATATATATATATATATATATATATATATATATATATATATATATATATATATATATATACAAAGTAAACAAATCAAATTAGTTTGCAAATGAACTCATGCATAAACTTATATAATTATAATAATAATAAAATTTAATGAAATGACGCAGGGAGAAATAATTGAACACATGAAGAAAGGGAGCTGTAAAAAGGCAGTGAAAGCCCAGACAGCAGCTGAAATCTCTCAGTAGTTCTTCAGCAACAGTCCAACATTATCATTATCAGGATAATGAAGAAGAAACCAGGGTAGACATGTCAGCAAAACAACGATCCAAAACATAGCCAAGGAACTCTCAAATGCTTTCAGAGAAAGAAAATCAAGCTGTAGAATGGCCCTGCCAATCACCTGACCTAAATCCAATAGAAAACACAAATTAAAAATTAGATTTGATAGACGAGACCCACAGAACAAAAAAATCATTCCTGAGCAGTGCATGTGACTTCATTCTCCATATGAGAGGCGTCTTTACGCTGCCACCACCAAAAAATCATTGCCTTTTATATAAAGGATTGAACACGTTTCAATAGTTTAGTACTTTCTCCTTGTGTCATTACATTGTATTACATAACAAACTTTTTCAGATTTTATTGTTTTGTTTTGTTTTTATGCTTGCATTGTTTGGGTTTTTACCAAAATCTGGTTCAATTCCATGTCAACAGCTCTTTTAGGAATATAATTTTCAGGAAAAAAAAAATAACAGGATGTGTTCAATACATATTTTTACTGATATATGCTGTATTAGGGGTGTAAGGGTTCACAAAATGCATTGTTGATTTTGAAGGTTTAGTACATTTTTGATACAGCAAACACCAAAAAAAAATCCCTTCATTTTGACATTTTTTTTTTATTTATTAAAACAGGATATTTTCTTTAATCTGAAAAAAGGGTTGAGCTATGCTTGCTTCTTAACAGTATATATAACAAAAAAGTTGGGGACAATTATGGGTTAAAAAGTATAATTGTGTGTGTGTGAATGTGTGTGTGTGAGTGTGTGCGTGTGTGTGTGTGTGTGTGTGTGTGTGTGTGTGTGTGTGTGTGTGTGTGTGCGTGTGTGTGTGCGCGCGTGTGTGATATGTAATAGTTTTAATCTTCTATTGGGTTGTAGTTACATCATTGTATTTTGTATCTAACTGCTCTGATCTCAGTGAGTCAGTATGCGTGCATTATTGGGTAATTGGTTGATTAAAGGTTTGAGTTATTACATGAGCCTCAGAAGACATAAATCAGGATAAACCCAGGGGAGGTGTCATTGATTAAACCAGCCTGAGGCGGGGAAGTTCAACCATTACCAAACATCCTTGTGTGGGATGTTCACACAAAAGAATGATACAATTACACTGCTGTTCAGGAATCCCTCTCAGGAGCGCGTTGCATCTATCCTTATGCACTGTATTCTTTGAGTACAGAGGTGCAAAAACATTACAATTCTTGACTTTCTTCAGAAAATTATTATATTGCTTCTTCTGTGAATTGCTGAAAAGAGTATGACCGCTAGTTCAGATGTTGAAGGTGTCAAATGTGCATTTTTGTTAGTCAGTTCTGTATAGCTATCTTAACAAACTATATGTTGTGTCTTTTGTTCTTTCATTCTACGTTTTCTTTCATCTCATATAATGAAATCATTTCAAAGCAAATCAATATTTCACATCCGTTTATTTATTTGCTAAGTAGCTGTGTAATTAGCTGGATAATATACAGTAAGCCAATCATTATCGCAGATGAAATGTCTAGAGGATGAAAAAGGATGCGTTAACATCAGGTTTATTGTGTGACCATGCTGTTTATGCTGTAAATCCTCTAGTGTAATTAGGATCATATCGGAATTTGTCTAGTCCCTTAAATTCATGCTTACAGTTTAATACGTCTTATTTAATTGACTTTGTTGTAAGGAAGGAATCAGTGTACAGCCCTCAAGATTTATTGTATTCGGCTAGTTCAATGTAATTGTTGGTACTGCTGTTAGCATTGTTGGATTTATATATTTTGTTAAAATGCACAAGGAGAAATAGAAAGTCCTCTAGTCACAGTTTGTCTCGTAATTACACTTAGAATTGGTTACATATCTCTGGCTGTGTTAGTCTGTGTGTTCATGCCATTTTTATTGGGGTTTTGCTCTACATATTGTAAGTCATTCTCATTTAGAAACTTCTTGTGGATATGGGTTATGAAATATAAACTGCATTCTAAATGCATACATACAGTACATACATACATACATAAATACTAAGCAAACATACTTACATGCATATATACACAGTGCATCCGGAAAATATTCATAGCGCTTCACTTTTTCCACATATTTTTATGTTACAGCCTTATTCCAAAAGGGAATAAGTACATTTAATTCCTCAAAATTCTACACACAATACCCCATAATGACAATGTGAACTGTAGCAAATTTATTATAAATAAAAAACCTGAAAAATCATGTGTACATAAGTATTCACAGCCTTTGCCGTAAAGTTCTAAATTGAGTTTAGGAACATTCTGTTTCCACTGATCATTCTTGAGATGTTTCAGCAGCTTAATTGGAGTTCACCTGTGGTTAATTCAGTTGATTGGACATGATTTGAAAAGGCATACACCTGTCTATATAAGGTCCCAGGGTTGACAGTGCATGTCAAAGCACAAACCAAGCATGAAGACAAAGGAATTGTCTGTAGACCTCCGAGACAGGATTGTCTCGAGGCACAAGGCTGGGGAATTTTACAGAAAACTTTCTGCTGCTCTGAAAGTTCCAATGAGCACAGTGGCCTCCATCATCCGTAAGTGGAAGATGTTTGGAACTACCAGGACTCTTCCTAGAGCTGGTCGGCCATCTAAGCTGAGCGATCGGGGAGAAGGGCCATAGTCAGGGAGGTGATCAATAACCCGATGGTCACTGTCTGAGCTCCAGCGTTCTTCTGTGGAGAGAGGAGAACCTTACAGAAGGACAACCATCTGTGCAGCAATCCACCAATCAGGTCTGTATGGTAGAGTGACCAGACAGAAGCCAATCCCCGCCTGGAATTTGCCAAAAGGCTTCTGAAGGACTCTCAGACCATAAGAAACAAAATTCTGATGTGATCTGATGAGATTAAAATTGAACTCTTTGAAGTGAATGCCAGGCATAACGTTTGAAGAAAACCAGGCACCGCTCATACATGCATACATACATACATAAAAAATAATAACTGCAAGATGTTAGTTAAAAATGGTCAAGGATCAAGCTCATTCTTAAAATTAACAAAGCATATCAGTGCCATACACACATAAATACGCACAAACATACAACAGCATGTGTCCCAGGCGAGCATTGTTTACAACATGTGGAGGTTAATTATGCAGTTTATGGGCCATTTACAAGCCCAGACCAGTGTTGCCACAGTGTCCTTCTCACCTCTTGAAGGACTTGTCAGGGAACATAAACCATCCATGTTCTGCTAGTTTCTTTTTTTTTTTACCATGATACACACACACACGTGCGAACGTCCACACACAGCCATGGGTGCTTTAACAATCATCACCGTGACTGTCTTTTGAATCAGCTCCTGACATCCTGCCACCCTTCACCTTGACTTCCTGTCATAAGCCATATTTCCATCACCCTGTTTTAATGTGCCGTTTTGAAGTATCACATCGGAAACTCAAAATGTAAAGGGCTCCTATCATGCAAAATTAAACTTTGGAAGCTGTTTGGACAGACATATGGGTAGTATAGTGCGTACAATACACAGCCTTATTTTAGTGGTATAAACATATCAAGTCTTTATACTGTATATATATCCAAATCCCATCAATTTTGAGGCCCACCACAATTTCTTCCTCACCCACCGAACTGATCGATAGACACATACAGTATCAGCATTTCTCGGTAGGGATGTAACAGTTCACCTGACTCACGATTCAGTACGATTCATAATACTAATGTCATGACTCACAATTCAGTCATGATTGTTAAAGAAAATTATTTGAAACAAATTTAAGGTGAAGAATGCTGCACTCTTTGTAAAATATATAACACCTGGTTCTGTAACAGAACAACTTTCTCTTTCAGTCTGAAAAACATCTTCACACTTTCGCTATGAAAACACTGATGCACTGTGTAATCTCCGTAGCACTCGCCGGAGCAAGCGGAGCTGCTAATCATCCGGTCCGCGTGGTTTGGCTTATTAATAGTTTTTTGTGTACTCTCTGTGACAGTAGTTTTCACTGTGCTAAGGGTTTATGTGCATTATATTTGTTCTTAGTAAATGTGTTTTTGCAGTATTTGCACACAGTTTGTTGGTTTGTCTGGCGCTGATGGGCAGGTAAAGCGAGCTTGCGCCTGTAAACACAGCGCCCCCTCTGTTAAAAAAAATTATCGGGATTCATTCCACATTTCAACCGGTTTTAATCGTCACAGGGCAGCAAGGTGGCGCAGTGGGTAGCACAGTCGCCTCACAACAAGTACGTCGCTGGTTCGAGCCCCGGCCGAGTCAGTTGGCATTTCTGCGTGGAGTTTGTGTGTTCTCCCTGTGTTTGCATGGGGTTCCTCCAGGTGCTCCGGTTTCCCCCACAAGTCCAAAGACATGCTGTACAGGTGAATTGGGTAAGCCAAGTTGTCCATAGTGTATGTGTGTGAATGAGTGTGTATGGATGTTTTCCAGTGATGGGTTGCAGCTGGAAGGACGTTCACTACAAAAAACATATGCTGGATAAGTTGGTGGTTCATCCCGCTGTGACGACCCCTGATTAATAAAGTGACTAAGCTGAAAAGAAAATAAATGAAAATGAATGAATGAATCATCACATTTGAATCGATTTTCAACTGACTCACTGTGAATCGTTACATCTCTATTTCTCAATGCATGTTTTTAATAAAAAAAGACAGTAAATCGCTATATAATTTGCTATGTAATTCATAACTGCTGGAATCACCACAGCTTCACGGTGAATTATAAAAATATTCAACATATTTATAATATTTTAAATGTGAAATTTTAAGCATTAAACCGACCTGTGTGAATTAGGGAACATATTTAATATTGCAATTGTGATTTGAGTTTGCAATTTAGTTAGTACATTTAGTGTTTTTATCATTGTGTGTGTGTGTGTGTGGGGGGAGGGGGGGTGGGGTTGGAGGTTGTAATGACATGGGTAATACCTAGGTATTACAGTGTAATTGTACTTAATGAGGAAATGCATTCTCCTCATTTGTCAAAACCATAGTTTTTGTATACCATACTTAAGGGGGTCTTTTGACATGCAAAATTAGCCACAGGTTTCCTCTGAGGGTTGGGTTTAGTGGAAAAGTAAGGTTATATAATAAGCAGTTTTTACAGTATAAAATACATTATGCCTGATGCCTCATTTACACTAGCAGCGACTTTGCAGCAGATTGCCACCCTGAGGGACAGGAAGCTACAAACACAGCGGTGTTTAGGTCTACAGCAATTAGAATAGAACAGCCTTGTGCGAGCTGAGATTAGATCACTTGAGTTCTACTGTGCTCCTATTGGCTGTCGCTCAAGAAAGTCGCTTTTTATTTGCATAAAGTTGAAGTATTCTACGGATTCTCAACTTTGTTGCGTCGATTGGCAAGCCCACCTGGTCACCAATAGTCGATGTTGCTCTCTTAGACGTTGGTCGCCGTAAGTTGCTTACTCTCCTTTGAAATGAATGGTCACTTGTCTCTTTTCTGCTGCAAGTCGCTCGTAGTGTGAATGAGGCTTTATGCAGTCCTCATAAACCAGTGTGTGTGCATAATAATATTAATGCACATTAATATACATATATGGCGGTTCATTCCGCTGTGGCGACCCCGGATTAATAAAGGGACTAAGTCGAAAAGAAAATGAATGAATGAATGAATATACATATATTTATATCTTTATAGTATTCATGTTGCAGCATTTTTGCGATTAGCTAATTGCATCATTTCAAATTGCAATTATGAATCAATGCTGATTAATCGTACAGCCCTAAAACCAACATGACAACAACAATCGCTGTTTCTGCTGATGTTTTTTTTTTTGTGTTTTTTTTCTTCAATTTTTTGGATAACAGGTTACAGTATCAAATTTGAAAAGATTTGCTTGGTTAAAGAATGGAAACACAGCTGTCTCTCATGTCTGTCCTTTTGGCACAAGAACATCCAGACCCTCGCTGACATGAGTGATTAAGCCCAAATCAAATTCAAAAGCACATCTCACCTATGAGAACATATCATCGCCTAAGAATTATAAGGTTCTATCTGCTTTTGAGATATTGAGCTTCAAAGATTATGCATTCCATATAACAAACAATAAATAAATGTATGTAATGACATAATAATTACAAAGTAATGACACAGTAATTGCACACAAGATAAAAGTGTGTAATTACACGTGTATTGTGTATATTTATGTATACAATTATAAATATCCGAATACTGTACATGCAATAAACAAAGAATCATTCGTATTCATAAATATTATATGGGATGTAACTACAAAGCAATTATAATGTAACAGTGAGTGCAGTGATTATAAATCCAGATTAATGTTTGTAATTATATATTACATACATGTGTACTGTGCAAATTTAAATATATAACTATAAATACAAACTGTACATGAAATATACAAACATGTTTGTAAATATTGCATGCAATAACAATGTAATTACAATGTAACGACATTGTAACTACATCCAAGATAAATGTTTTCTGTCTTCTAGTAATTGAATGAGAGATTTGCTTTGTTTAACAAATAAAGTGGATCTAATTGGATTTGCATTGTAAACATTCAAGAAAAGTTAAAAAGGTATTACTTTTTATTTCATATATTAAGGTTTTAGTTATGATACTCCCAAAATAATTCTGCATAAATCCACAGATTTTTAAAACTATTCTGTGCAGAAATAGCAAAAAATGTCCGCAGATTCCGTCTGGCCCTAGTGATCAGTTATGAAATTAGTATTTGCACAAGTGAGGAGTGAGTGTGTGTGTGTGATTCGGTGGATAAGTGTAGCATTTTGATTGGTTGTGTTTGGAAAAAGAAAGCAAGTGGCTTCACATTAGAGTTTTGTGTTTTAGGTAGAGAATTGTGTGTGGAGTTTTGAAAAAAAGTGTTTTAGGCAAATGAAGTTTAAGGCTGAGAAATAGCTTCTGGTTTTGGAGATTTGCTGAGTAGTTGTGCATTTTGAGTGAGATGTTTCAGAAATCGTGTGACAAGAAAAGATTTTGTGTGTAAGCAGTTGGAAAAAACTGTAAGTTTGTAATTACATGTGTACTGTCTATTTTTACTTAGACAACTATAAATAAAAAAAAAATACTGTACATGCAATAAACAAAGAGACATTTACATTTATAAATATTATCTTGAATGTAACTACAATGTAATGACTAAGTAATCACAAGGCAACGACACAGTAATTTCACACAAGATAAATTACATATTACATCTCAGATTTAAATACAATGTTATAACAATGTATTTACAATGTCATTACATCCAAAATAAAAGCTTTTAATTTTGAGACACTTTTTTCTTTAAATTTGACCAGGGGCGTTGCTAGACATAAAGCTCTACTAAGGCACCCCCCATATATATATATATATATATATATATATATATATATATATATATATATATATATATATATATATATATATATATATATATATATATATATATATATATATGTTTAGACACAACTGGAGTGATATACTAAGATCTTTGCATGAATATTAATTTAATTTGAATGAAATTCTATAGACAATTCAATAGAATACAAAAAAAAGATGTTTTATAGGATTATCTGTTGTCTTCGACTTGACACATGGCAGAGAATTAGGTTTATTAAGTCTTACCTCTCTGACTCCTCACCCCTCCTTTTTGCTTCATACAAAAAATCTATCAGGAGGCATGCTTAGTAAGATCACCGTCATATTGTTTAAACTTTAGTTTTTTCGACTTGCAAAACAAAAAAGACTGTTATGCCTGTTTTACAACACATGAGCGGTGTGTGACAAGCAAGTAGCCTGCTTTTTTGGCACGCATGTTAACTACCGGGACTCGCACCGGCAGAAGAGCAGCGCGTGCGAGAGGCAGGCGGGTTCTCTGCGCACAGGCGGAGATGCGTCAGTTTACTTTTTGATTAAACATATTGCTTTCACCAGCGTTGGTTCGGTTGCACATAGAGAATAACGTCTTTATTTCGCAATTACCACTCTTAATAAATACACTTGCATATGAAGTAAATCATATCTCAATGCATTTACTGGGGCACTGGAGATTTTTACTGGGGCACGTGCCCCAGTAAGGATCTTTCACTGCAAGGAATATATCAGGATTGAAATCATAGTGCTTCTTTCATTGTTTATTTAACTCAACACAGTATTTATTTTTTATTTTGTGTCTTTCTACAGCAACTAATGCGAGAGCGCCAGCAGATGGCCAGCCGTCCGTTTGCCACTGTCACAGTCGCACTCGAGGCTCCAGAGGAAGAGGAGGAGCTTCTGCAGGGCCAGGCGGATGTGAGTAAATGTGTTTAAGTTTATGTTTAATTTAAACATGTTAAGTTTAAGCATGTAACACAATTAACCCTCTTAACATAATAATACCAACACCTAATATTAAACACAAAAAAATGATAATATTTTACAAAATTACAAATCAATAAAAATAATAATAAAACTGACACTAATTCTTTTTAAAACTGTATTCACCTACAATGCCTTCCCATGAACTAGTTTTCTTTTGATAATGTTTAATTTGCTTCAAACTAGTTATAACAAGATATAATTTAAGAAAAGATTGCTTTACACCAATTTAAGCAGCATTTACTTGCTGCTGTATTCATTTTACCTTATTTAGCCAGACAGCGGCATCTTAATGTCACATCAACTGAATTGATTTCAATTATTTTGATGATACATAGTGAGATTTAAACTAATCTGCTCTGTTAGAGCGTCTCTCACTTATTTTCAAAGATTCAGGCTCTTTTCTATCACTATTTAAATGCCATCTGCAATCACTGACCTCTTAAAAAAGTCAAACACATGTTTAGTTGTCTGTTATTTATTGGACAGTTTCTGTATCTTGTTCTGTGTGCATCTGTCTGATTGGCTTAGAAAAGTAGAGTGTGTTGGAAAGAGCTGAGGGAAACATATGCATGGAAATCTGGATGTGTTTTTAAAATACACCCAAGACTTTTTAAGTAGCTGTGGCATGATTTGAATCGTACCAGATAACTGCTAATTGCTGGAAGAACAGATTAAGTGTTAAGAGTGTGCTAGACCTGCTGTGCTCAAAATCTGGACTGAAAAAGCACTCAATGACTGAGCCATCCTCAATATTACACCTAGAACTCTTCAGGTGAAAACAACATCTGCTGCATAACATCAACTGTTCCTCTCATGCTTCCTCCCATGTAATTTTTAAAATAAATTAAATAGAAAACATGTGTATTAAACAGATCTTTACACAAAAAATAAAAAGAAATCCTGTTAATGTACTCACCCACTGGTCATCCAAGATGTAGGTGACTTTTTTCTTGAGTAGAAAGTTAAAGAAGATTTTGAGCTGAATCCAGTCCTTAGTGATTTATATAATGGCATTGAATGGTTGTAGGTTCATTCATTCTTTCATTTTCTTTTCAGCTTAGTCCCTCCATTAATCAGGGGTTGCAATAACGAAATGAACCACCAACTTATCCAGCATATGTTTTACGCAGCGGATGCCCTTCCGACCGCAACCCAACAATGGGATATACTCATACATTCTTACATTCACACTCATACACTATGGACAATTTAGCTCAGGGGTCTCAAACTCAATTTATCTGGGGGCCTCTGGAGGCAGAGTCTGAGTGGGGCTGGACCGCATCAGGTTTTCCACAAGAAATTAATTATATTACTAATTTTCAATTTGTTTATTTTTTTCATCTTATTTTGTAATAAAAATAAAAATTAAGAGATTTGAAAAATTGGAATTTATTTATTACAAAATAAGATGAAAAATAAATAAATAAAAAATTAATAAGAAAATAAATCAATCAGTAATAAATAGTTGTAAATAATAATAATAATAATAATAATAATAATAATAATAATAATAATAATAATTAGATTTACTGTTATCTGCCATGCTGTTGTTACAGGAAAAAGAAGCAAGAGAAAGAACAACTGTGTTGTTGTAATTTGGTTTGACTGCTTTTACATCATATGGAAATATATGTAATGTGTATTGTGTGAGGCGATGCAAATAACAGTGCCGGAGACTCTTATTGCCGATAGACAGGTGTCGATATGTGACTGCAGATGACTACTTTAGGCTGCATTGAGTTCCTTACTTTTCTTTTATCCGGCAGCATAAACATCACTTGGATTTCTTTTCTGCTCGCTGCGCGCGAAACAATAACCACCAACCAATGAGAGTGATTGTAAATGCAAGAAAGATGATTGGTTGAAAATATTGTTCAGGATTTTTTATTGTTCAATAGTTAAACGTGAATTTTGCTTTAACTAGAGCATGACTACCATCATGCGTGCGTGCACACACAATCCACACAGCATTCGCTGCGCCCATTCTCTCTCTCTCTCTCTCTCATACACACACACATGCAGGTATTCACTGTGCACAAGTTAATGCAGAATCAATTAAAATAAATACCGGAGAGAAAATCTAAAATATCTGACTTTTCCTAGAACAGGATCTGGCAAGATCCGGCTGTTAAGGTAAATAGAGGCTGTTAAGATCCAATGTTAAGGTAAATAGAATGCTTACTCTATCCATCCCCCAGTTAAACAAACACTTACTTTCATATATCTTAGAAGACATTGATGAATTAGTGTGTTGTAAATCCAGCAGCTCCATTCCCCTCTGCAGTGAATGGGGCTGTGGCGTGTCACAAACCAGATGAAAATCTATGAAAATATAAAAGCGAATCACTTCTAAATAAGTCACGAAGGGGGTTCACCCCTGCACCGCCCCTTGACTTTACTTGGGTGGGCCGCCCAAGTATATTTAGCGACACTTTTTTTTTTACTATTATTAATATCCTTTAACACTTTTTTGTATCCACCCAAAATAACCAAACCTGTGCGATAATCTTCTCCCATTTTTCCGTTTCGTTCTGTGTGTGCGAGACCTGTCAGCACTCCCAGAGACAGTCTCATTTGCAACCCACAGAGACGGTTTCAGAAAAACTCTACTATATGCTTGGAGAGGATGAAATGTCTAGTCTAAACTGTCTGCAAAATATATGTAGACCATTATTGGTTAAACAACGCATTTGCCTTATTTAAATAATCTACAAGTTTTAATCTTGTAATTTTGATATGTTTTTGAAATATTGTCTGTTTTTATTCCTTTTCTGTGAATTATTTCTCATTTGCTGATTATTTTATTTATTTCATGATGTTAATATATTTCATAGGCTATTTTTATACAGTACATATCTAAAATGCTTTGGCATTCAAGTTTGCTTTGAACTTGAGAAGAAGATTTGACCTGTCAGTGGGTGCACATGGCTCCTGAATAGCATAAAAGTAAGAGAAAGTAGTGGATTTCTTTATATAATTCAACAGTCTTTTTCAATTTAACCCATTGAAAAGAAACAGTGTAAAACAGTGTCATAACAAATACAATTATTGTTAAAAATGTAATTATGTTCCGCTGTTGCATATAGTTAACTATTTATGTGGTATATGTTAATGGTGCGATTCAATCCGGCTACCACCGCAAGTATCTTTCAAACCTGTAGGAAGCACTGATATCACTACTGATATTTTGATCAAATGGTTGAGCACATTATTAATTATCTAACTACATATTCAACAAATTAAATGTCTTAAATGTTAACAGCAGCAGCAAAAATAATAAAATAAAATAAATAAATATCACTGCTTTAGTCTTTTTAGAGCTTTCAGCTCTCTTGAGTTGCTGCCACCTTTTAAAAGACATGCAGATATTTGCTCTCATTTTAGCTCAAATTCTCTCACTTTGCCTTGTTGACTACAAGCCCTCTGCGGTTCAAGCTTTTTGGATGTTTTTTAAATTCGTTTTTTTTTTACTTTTTTTTGGATTCTACAGATGTCAACATGGATTGCCCTTTAGACCTGTCTAGAATTAAAAGCACATTTCAAGGAGAAGTAAAACAATTAAACATTGTGCTTTTGTGAAATAAAGAAAACACACAGTGTCACTTTCTGGACTGTGTTTACATTTTTTAATCATTCTAGCTGAGCTTTCATTCAAAAACATTTAAAAAGAATGATTCTAAATTTTAACTGCAAGCTTTAAACGTTAAATGAAACCCTTTTATAACTCAGCAGTTGACGATTGTTTGATTGAGTCTTAAATCAAAAGTAAATTCCTAATGGATGCCATGTAAGTGTTCCACAATAGGATCTAATGCAGGGAGTGAAATAAAAAGCAGGTAAATCACTGGCTGCCATTTGTTGGATATGCCATTGTGGCACATGTGATTGCAGCAGCCTCTATGACCTTTACTGCATTATAAAACAACAGGAGAGTCATTAGCATAAATCTTCACATCAGCGTCCATATAACATCCATACAACATAATAAAGCTGATGAAGCCGCAGCCCAGAGCACCTGCACTACGCCAAAGCATATCTCGCCTTATGTGTTGTGCTGATCAATAGCGGCCCAGGGTTTTTATAATGCTGTGAGAAATAGATCAATTTCATATGCAGGGTTTTAATGTGCAGTATTTACCTCCTGTGGGCGTTGTGGAGATAAAGACTATTTATGACACTTATGAGCTGTCGGGCTAGAGGAAGACCATTATTATTCAGATGCATGCACAAACTCACGTACATATTCATGGACTTGATGACATTAAAGGTGTAGATGCTACCATTCGAATTTAGTGTGTGTTTTTATGTTTCAGAAATATATTTATGCACATCAAAGCTACATTCATGCATTTGTATATCGATGTGTGCCAAATTATGTTTTCTGTTTGTATGTATTTTAAGGGGCACCTATTTTACCACTTTTTCAAGATTTAAGATAAGTCTTTTGTGTCTCCAGAATGTGTCTGTAAAGTTTCAGCCCAAAACACCTATCAGATTATTTATTATACCTTTTAGAATATTGGAATTTTCTGCTCTGAACACAATGTAGCTGTTTTTGTTGGCAGTGCCTTTATTGCTGGTTAATGTCCCGCCCACCATTCCCACGTGCCTGTCAGAGTCCGCCTCGGCTGCGTCAGATAAAAAGCACAGTGACAGACATGAAGGAAGCAGATCTCATATAATGTTTGTGAGAAATACTACAGTAAGAACTTTCCCAATGATTATTTGATTTATTTGTTGTGGAGTTAATTCAAGCTTTTCTGCAATGAGTCACACCCAATGTTGTTACAAAGTTCATGTACACACACACACAGCGGACACACACACACACAATGTGCACATTTAACTTTGCACTGTTTTTGCTCAGCAAATGTGATAGGATTCACATTAACATACACTGCTGTATGGATATCTGTTTTTAACGTCCACAAATCGTGACTCAAGCGTATTCTTTTATAATTGTACTGACATGCAACTGTGGTGATAAAGGCGGTAAAATCGCTGTAATTCATTACAAACATGCATTGTTTTAATAACTTGTATAACTCATTCTTGATCACATTTGGTGATGATTGATGATCACAGAGAGCTGAACAGATCTTTTAATCCCACTTGGTTTGCACACATCCTGTCTTGTTGATATGATTAAACGTGTTACTATGGAGACATTACTTAAGCATCTATAACTTTTTTTATTTTGAGGATTATAAACTCTAGATGATGGATAATAAAGCCTGAAGTGTCTTCTTTCCAAAGATACATGAACTGTGAATGTAGACCAAATATTCAGCAACTGTTTTAGTTTGGGAAGGTCATTTTTAAGAAAGTGCCTCTGATGGTCAGGGAAAGAAGAAATCTGATATAGTCTTGGAAAATGTTTTAAAGAAATATCATTTTGCATGCTATCTTAATCAAATTTGAAATATAAACTCATGAAACAATTGGCTTTCAAGGCAAAGAACATTACATTAATGTTTACTTGTGCTTGATTATGGAAAAACAAATATCGAACATGAAACTTCCCATTTTACCACATTAAAGACCAAAGTGTCTTCTTTCTAATGATACCTAATTTGTGTCTGTAGCTTACTGTTATTATTTAAAGTTAGGTAAGTGTGAATCCTCAAATGTGAGTGCTGGCTAACAGGTTAATACACGGCTGTCAATCAAATGACCCTTCGCTAAGCCACACCTGAAAACCGCCACACACCAATCATAGCTTAGCAACCGTAGCTGCACTTAGGAGGTCGGTCAAGCTTTCGAGCGAGGAAAACAAGCCAAAGCATTGTGCATATGGATTGTGCAAATCTGAGACCCGGTATCCTAAAATTTTGGACGCAGTGGTGGAATTTTTTTCCCTTTCCAAAACCTAAAACCCAAGGGGAGAAGTGCCAGCTTGGATCAAGCAGTTTGAGGGGCGCTAAAAGAGCGGGGTTAAGTTGTTTTTGTTTTCAATGTTCCTGACACATTCAGCGATAGATGGCAATAACTCACACACCTCGTACTGTAAAAATATCTAAACTGTGTTTCCAACAAAAATCCAAAACAGGTTATGTTTCCCAGCTGTCTTTTTCTTTTTTTCACTCAATATTATGAGCACTGCTCCATTTAAGCCCTCGCAATAGTAGTCATACTACTAGCAATCATATTTCTATCTGTTTCAAGCTACGGATATTTGAAATGTCAAATCAACAGAACAAAAC
This sequence comes from Danio aesculapii, assembly GCF_903798145.1. Lineage (NCBI taxonomy): Eukaryota > Metazoa > Chordata > Actinopteri > Cypriniformes > Danionidae > Danio > Danio aesculapii. The sequence goes on along the minus strand of NC_079447.1, from coordinate 41,384,290 downwards.
CGAGATGTGATCACAATCGGAGCACTTGCGATCAATATACTTCACTCTCAGCTGTTTTTCAGTCATTTATATCCCATTATTATACAATTCAACCATGTTTTGGTTGATGGAGATTTAGTTATTGGTGATGGTGTTATACCGGGTTAGTATCTGCTTTTATATTTAGTGTCTGATTAATATTTACTGGTAGGGAAAATCTATTTGTCCACTTCTGCTATTTATACTTTGATTTGCATTTCAATTTATTTATTTTTTTTCACTTAACTCCGAATTAGAATAGAAACGGTATAAAAACACACAAACATACTGACAGTTGTTATGGGTCAATGATGCTAATATTTGGCACAAATCCATCACTTTCCTGTTTCTGGCTGTTCTTTCTATAAATGAATTATGTAGAAGCACTGTCCATGCGTGTTTCCTCGTCGGTTAGTAACGCCATTTTTCATTGCACAACAATTAATCTATCAGGCTTTTTGGCAAAAAAAAAGGTAAATCTCAGTTTAATTTGTTATTATTAGATTATTTTTAAATTTCACCTCTCCTGCTGTGCATGAACTAAGCTGTTGAATGGTCAGCGTATGAGGCGGCTAGGCTAACCTAGCTTCAATTTTGATTAAATTATTTTCTAATCGGTTGCGTATTATATCATGAATATACCCCTGTAATGCATACAGCAGTTCTTTTTTGTCTGGGTTTCTCAGATATCTCACCTGTTCGCCAAAAATGACTAATTATATCCCTGGCAATGTCTGACACCGGCGCACACATATTGCAATAGACGTGCCAGGCACAAAAGCTTGACAGGCGTAACAACAGTAACTAAGGAGGGTGGGGCTTTGCGAAAGGTCAGTTCAGTGGTCGGGAGAACTGCACTCCTACGTCACATTGTGGTAGGCCTCAATATGGGAGGGATTTGGATCCTATTTTAATGCCAGGAAATTTAACAAAAGAGACTCATTGTCTTTATATCACCTCAATATGACAGTGGACACACTAGATCTACACACAGTTCTGTCCAAACAGCTTTCAAAGATGATTTTCATGATAGAAAATATAGTTTTTTCCTGTTCCTAGAAAACACTTAGTAGAACAATGGGTATAAAAAAAAAAGAATAAAATAAAATTAATACAAATTTTGGGATGTAACCAAAAGTCTGCATTTAAATTTTCAACTCATACAAACAAACAATCAAAAATACATACGCCTTGTGAATCTGCTTCAGCATTAGTCTGTCCTCTGCGCTAGCTTGTCTGTCTCTATAGGCATCAGTTACAGTCTGCACTCAGGCCAAATGTGCTGTTGATGTGAGGAAGCTGAGAGTGGTGGGAGCGATCAGAGAGATGACAGCAGTCGACCCAAACATCTGTTCACTGAGCTGTCTGTCTGTGTGTCTCTGGACTGCTCTTATCTAAACAATCTCAGCTGTTCAAATACACGGTGGCATCACTGGCGGCACTCATGAGCCAAAAATGATCCACTTGTTCCCTTCTCTCTATTTGTTTGTTAGGTCTCGCTCATCAGTAGACAGCAGCGAATGGCGCTTTGAATAAAATCTGACTTTTTTTTCCTGCCGACCCATCGTTGGTCATCAGTTCACGCACAACACTAAGCAGTCATAGATGGCTGCCTGTGAAACACAAACATGGTCATATTCGCTGTATCCCATGGTCTGTTGAAAATCTTGTTTCTGATAGCTGGAAGGTGTGCAATAAAATTGTTTAATGCACAAGTAGTTCCAGTCAGTTTTGATCACAGTTCAAAATAAATGAGCTTCCCAAAAAAATTAGTAGTAACCATAGCAACTCAGTGGCTGTTGCCTGAGCCTTTGTTCCTCTGTGTAATCTTGAAGACAGCAACATGTGCTGCACCAGGGAGCTGATGGGGTTTAACAAGCTCTCGAATATGCTCAGAAAAATTTGCAAAGAGTAACACGTCACTATGAGCTATTAGATATGACTTTGTCATTTACATGCACACACTCTCTTTCTTTTATGCCATGTAGCAAATTAGCTCAAAGTGAATTGAAGATTAATTTGAAGAGGGCTTCAAATTGAGTCTTTAAATCCGAACAAACAAATCGTCCAGCGATTGTTCAAACAGACAGTTGACTTCAATTACGACTATTGCTATCAAAAATAAATCTTTATTCAAAATGAAACTTTATTGACTAATCTAACAGAAACTAACACCTAACACAAACACTCATTGTAGAGAGGAGGAAGAAAAATAAGAGTTTGAAAGAGTGTAATGATAGAAAAACCTGGTTAGCTGATGGGCGGTTCTTTGTCCTGTGAGGTTTGGAGTGGGGTGGAGTCTGTCATTTCAAGATTTTGAGGCGGCAAAAGGACTGGTCGTGTTGACCAGGTTTCTTGGCGTACTAACCTTAACTAGACTCTCAACGTAAAAAAAGAAAGAAAGGTATCGGAGATTGGAATCTCTGAGCTGTGCGGTTAACTCATTTTTGTCAGGATCCAGGCCTGCTCCCTGGAGTTTTCTGGGTGTTTTCTGGGATTCTTCTGGGGTGCTCTTGGACCAGCCTTAGTCACCAGCTTTTATAAGGGTGGTTTTACCTACCCTCAGAAGCTGAGTTGATCAATGAAAAAGTTATTTTCCCATAGGAAGTTTTATGGGTCTTTGTTTCAAATCGTGGTGATTTGCATAGGCATTATTGGTGTAAGCTGATGCAGAAGTGTTTAAAGTTTCTTAAAATGTTAATGTTGCACTGGTAGTAACATAAAATATAAACAATTGTTCAATCCACCAAATTAGCTTTACAGGGACATCAAACACAAACCATCTATGATCTTGTTAGTAGAGTTAAACATTGATTGCAGAAGTATTTAAACCATAATATTAATACATGAGCAAGAGACTTGTTGCAAAACAAGAGAGAATAAAGGTTTACATTAAAAGCATCAGTCTTAAGCAAGGAGCGTATAGAAGCTTGACCATGTCTGTGTGTCCATTTCCGAGCATTCCTTTTTGTAAAGACCTTGAAATCGTATTATACACTGACAATCCAGTCTTTTTCTGGGTAGGAGTGGTTGATGCGGTATCATTTGTGTAATAAAGCAGCATAATTATGTGTCTGATCGGCCACATTTGTTACAGTCATAACTGATGAAAAATTGGTCAAATATTGTGCTGCAGCATTGCTTTTAACTTGTCTATACCTTGACTTTGCATCTGGTGCTTCTTTGCTTCCTTTATTTATTTGATTTTTGCTTAGATTTGCTTTGATTTTGTTTTAGTTGGTTTGTTTTTTATTTTTATTTAGTTAGTTATTTTTTTCTTACTTTTACATTTATTTATACAGTCAATAGTAGCCATGACATTTCTCCTAGTAGCCATGACATTGTTGTTAACGGACTCAAGTTAACAATAATGTGTCTGTTGCACTTTTTTTCTTTGGACATTTGTATCATAAGATGTAATTTTGTTTATCTCTGAAAACAATAAAAAGCCATGGCATTTTTTGTTTATTGCATTTTTTGAAATATTCATTATTGTTACTGTTAGTTGTTTTAATTAATCATATTTTAAAATGATCTAATATTATTATAAAATGCATATATCTTAATAAATGTATACACAGAGATTTTATTTAATTTATTACACTTTTACTTCACACTATATTTCATAATTATAAAAATATGTCTCTCCTCATAAATTGTAAAAGTGAATTACAAAAGCTCAACCACTGAGTGCTGACAGAATATTTTCACATTTCATCACATTCACAAATATCCAGTCATCATCCTCTTCTCTGTGTCATTAATGTGAAATATAATCTTCTGTCACCTTGTAGAAGCATATGTTGACTTGTTAACCTGCTGCACCAGAGGGACAACACGCTAAGAGACTATTTAGTTTCATCTGTCAGTCTCCTTTCAATCCAAGAGAACATCTGGATCTGTTGTACAGCAACGTGCAGGATCAGCTAAACATGAGACAGGCCATATTCAGAAACTGCTGAGTGGAAGCAGGGAAGACGATGAAGACAAAAAGCTGCTAATACGGATAATAGACAGTGATCTGTGTCTGCACTTTTCTGAGCATCGCCTTTCCACATCAATATTGGACTTGACTGAGAAGAATCCAGATAGAGGTTGAATGTCCTCCAAGGGCCCTTTGACCTCGATGAACCATGAATAGCAAAGGTCAAGGTTCAGGATCAGTTTAGTGTGGTTGTGAGTTTTCATAAAGCCTATTGAGAAATTGGAATTTGCTCATCTAGAACGAAAGGTTAAGTGATTTAGCAGAGGGTTAACTATATAGGTTAAAAAGCATATTGAGTGGTTGAGAGGTTTATTGAGTTCAGTAGACAGATGACAAATTTGATGAAGTCAATCAGAAGTTTAAAACCCACAACAAACCCAAATCGAAGCTCAGAATTAAAACATTAAACTAAATCATAGGAAAACAACAAATCATCCCTCTCAAAATAATAATAAAAAGCATAATCCAAAATCAACAAAAGAGCCCAACCCAAAGAAAATAAATAAATTAATGAACTAGCTAACTAACTAAACAAATAAATAAATAAATAAATAAATAAATAAATAAATAAATAAATAAATAAATAAATAAATAAATAAATAAATAAATAAATAAGACACTGAGGGCAGCACGGTGGCAAATCCCTTCACAGCAAGAAGGTCGCTGGTTCGAGCCCCTTCTGGGTCAGTTGGCATTTCTGTGTAGAGTTTGCATGCTTTACCAGTGTTGGCGTGGGTTTCCTCCGGGTGCTCTGGTTTCCCCCACAGTCTAAAGACGTGCGCTATAGGTGAATTGGGTAAGCTAAATTGTTCGTAGCGTGTGAATGATGTTTCCCAGTCATGGGTTGCAGCTGGAAGGGCATCCGCTGCGTAAAACATATGCTGGATAAATTGGTGACCCCAGATTAATAAAAGGACTAAGCCGAAAAAAATTGAATGATTGAATAAATAAGACACAAACTGGGGTGTGTTTCCCAAACAACGACATAACTCACGGCTGAACTATCATAGTACGATGCATCATTTTGGAAAAGAACGACGTAGTGAGAAGTGTTTCCAAAACCTTTCTCTGTCACAGATCCATCATTTGAACCATGTTAGTTATAACAGAAATGTTTATAATGACGCTCTAAACGAGAGTAACAACTTCTTTAAAAGAAAAAAAACATAATTTTCTGTGCAAATTATATTGATTTACATGCATATGCATTAAAAAAAAATTCTATATTAGTTTTGGTAAAAACATGCACTTGTTTTCCATATTAAATGAAATATATGTATATAAATGGCACATATAGAGCACATGTTTCCTTTACAAATATTATTAAGAATATTCCATATTCTATTCTAAAACATAAAAACTACTTAGCTAATACGTACTCTAATCTCATACATAAATCATATAAATCATTAATGGTTGTAATTTATGGTAAGCTATTTATTAAGAAATAAATTCTACTTAATACTAATTATTATTACTATTTTATTATTATTATTAAGTAGGATCTTGTTTATTTTTTACATTTATTTTATTTATTGTAAAAGTCTACTTTTACAATTTGACACATTCAAACCACTGAAGAAATGTTCTAACCTACAGCCCCATGTCATATACAGTACAGATCAATTTCTTAATAAATAACCTATAAATTTAAAGCATAAACGTATGCTATATATTTCGTTTTCACAAGCTTTGGAGACGTAATGTAAATTTTGAATAAAAATTTTACATTAAAATTGCTTGTAAATATTTGGTTACCTATAGCTTTCGTCATGAGCCAATGCTGCGTAAAAAAACAAAAAAACAATACAAAACAATCATTCAAAAAAGGCAAAAACTAAATCGAACAAGACCTTCAGATTAAGAACCAAAAACAAACACATGTTTGCATAGACCAGGGGTGCATTTTCCAAACAACGAACTAACTCGCGGCTGAACGATCATAGTACAATGCATCGTTTGGGAAGAGAACGATGTAGTGACGAGTGTTTCCCAAAACACGATCCATCATTTGAAACGGGGTGGTAACAACTCTAAACGGGGTGGTAACAACTTCTTTAGAGAAGAACCCCATAATTTCTTTGTGCAAATTATATTGTTTTACACGCACATGCATTAAAAAAAAAAAATTCAATATTAGTTTTGATAAACATGGAACATGCACTCGTTTTCCATATTGATTGAAATATATATAAATGGCACATATGTTTCCTTTACAAGGCCTGTGTTTCCTTCACAAATATTATTGAGAACATTACATATTCTATTCTAAAACATAAAATCACTTACAAAAGCTAACACGTATTCTAATAGCATAAACAAATCATATAAATAAATAAATAATGAGACTATTTATTAAGAAATGAAATGTAATATGTATTATTTATTATGAAATGAAAAAAAATCCTACTTTAATAATAATATTAATAATGTTGATGATTATTATTATTATTATTATTATTATTATTATTATTATTATTATTATTATTATTATTATTATTATTATTATTAAGTAGGATATTGTTTTTTTGTTTTTTTAAGTCTACTTTTACAATTTGACACATGCAAATCACTGCAGAAATGTTCTAACCAACAGGCCCATGTCATATACAGTAGGCTACATTTCTTAAGAAATAACCTACTATAAATTAAGAGCATTAATGTATGCTATGTTTTTTTGTTTTCACAAGCTTTGGAGCAATCACCATAAAAAATATACTAGCTCTGGAGATGTAACATAAATTCAAAATGACATCAATGTTTTCAAAGTGCACTGCGAAGGGAGCGCAATTGCAAACATGAAGATTTATGAAGAGTGAAGAGTGATGACTAATGCTTTTTTAAAAATAATAATTCCAAGTTTAAATGTTAGAATGTTCTAAACGAATAGGGCACAGGGGGGATAACTGGAAATAAAACACTGCCAGAAACTATGCTTCTAACTACAACTCCAGAGGTGTAATTGCAAGTGCACAAGTTTGTGACACAGTTTGCGAATGTTCATGGGAACGACGGATTTGAGCAACATAAAATCAATGAACTATGTTTGTAACGACGGAACTTACGACCTTATTTGGTTTTCGGAAACGCACCCCAGCCTGATCTCACTAGGAAACGTAAATATATATATATTTTTTATTATTTGGTGGCTAATTTGTATGAGTTCAGTCGTACGAAAATGTACAATTTTTAAAAAGAAGCATGGCACCCAACCCCTAAACCCAACCTCTCATTGAGGGATGAGCAAATCGCACAAAATTGTACGACTGAGATTGTATGAATTCAAACGAATTAGCAACTAAATCAAAAAGTTACAAATTGCTGTAAGATTGTGTTGACAGACACAAAGACATAGACACACACACACACAAACACACACACACACACACGTGCACAGACAAACCAACACACCAAACAAAAATATAATGCCAGAATTGATCAAGCACTTCAAAAGTGTATTTCATAGTTTGTCTGAAAATATAAGCACACTTTCAGAACGAACTCTGAAAAGAGATATTGTTACTTATAACTCAGCATTGCTCGAGTGCTTGAGCTCTGGGGCAGATGTAGGATTTATGAGCAGCTCATCAAGACCATTCACAGATCATCGATTTAGGAGGTGTTTTGGACAGAGATGAGAAGTGACAGAAATCAGTGTCCTGACAAGACACACATTAGAAGCACAGAGCTAAGTATTATGTTGAGCTTGCTCGAAGCACTGAATAGGACTTGCTTTGATTAAAGTGTCCAAAAGCAGTGAAAGATGACATGGATTGACCAGACAGATGAAGCTTCCTGTGTCTGCTGATATCATTGATTTTACCATATGAATGTTTCAAGGTAAAATGGTCCATTTCTGTGCCCCTACCCAGCAGATACACAATATCATAAGATTTTAATATTAGGTTAGATTTAGGTCACCAGCGTCTAAAGACAATGTTATTTTGACATCCAGTAACGACATGAAATGGTGTTGATAATTTGTTTGTTTTAGGTTGTGTTGGAAAGTGACCAAAATCCAACATCTTGAACCAACATCATATTAACACCAAATATTTATCTATGTGTCAGGTATGGCATTTATTTGTCAGGTATGGCAACCAAAATTCAACGTCTGATAGACGTCATGTTGGTAACGTCAACACAATGTCAAGCTGTAACATCATTAGACGTTGATATTTTGTTGTTTTTAGGTTGCATTGGAAAGTAACCAAAATGCAACGTCTGTTTTACGTTGGACATTGACGTCAGCCTGACATTGGGTTCTGACGTCAAAATGATTTTCATTTCCAAACAAAACGCTGTGACTCATGAAGTTGGGGTACAACACCAGTCTGACGTCATGTTGACGTCCTGTACCTGCTGTGTATTGAGACTAAACAAAACAAATTACTAGTTTACTAATTACTAGTACAAATCGAAACAATAATAATAAAAAAAGAAACAAATAAATAAAAAATTTGCAAATCAAAAGCAACAAAACAAATCCAAAATAACGGCCAACCTAAATCAACAAATCCAACAAAAAGCAAAAAATAAAACAACAAAAACAAACCAAATCAAAGCTAAATTCAAAATCTGATTACTTAATCCAGATCACAGATAATCGATTACTACCAAGCACTTAATCACAAATTATAACAAAAAAACGCTGAGGTGGTGTAAGAATACATTTGTGGAAGTTTAATGAAAGTCTTGCACAGAGACATAAACATGAAAACAGGCAGAGTGTCAAAACCAGATGAGCAGTCCAGATCTTTCATCACACACAGGGGAAATCCAAAAGGCGTGAGTAGATAGGCAGGCAATGGGTCAAAGCAATAACAGTAGTTCAAAACAGAGCATTAGGGCAAAACCAAGGAACGTACGTGAGGTAAACAGGCCAGGTCATACACAGTAAAGCAGTCAGGAAATATACATAGTGCAACGCTCGGTAAGGCAGGTAAACTGGAAATACTACGCAAAGTAACAGTGTCTGAGTCCTCGCTGATATGCTCACCAAACAGGAAGTAATTGCAGAGCAAGTGGAGCCGAGTCAGTAAATTTGTAATAATTGTTATTTGTGTTAGTTATTGTAAGTTACAGTATTATTTATTTGGTTTGATTATTTATTTATCCACACCAAATTAACACATTAAATTGGTACCAAAAGTTGCATTCTTTATTATATGAAGTGAACAATTCCCATCAGTTTTGTTTCTAGTTATTGACAATCTTTGTCTGCATCAGGACAGTATTTTATAGTCCATGTTTCACTGGCAGATCAGCCAATATTAGTTAAATAGAGTCTAAGAAAGAGCCATTAGCTGAAGAGCTGCTTCAATAGTCTTGTAGACCAGGACTCATAAACCTTTTATCAATCAATCCATTAAAGGTCTAATATATCAGTGTTCTGAGCTCTCTGCGCTCTGAAAAGATAAGAATGTGTAATTACTATGTGGACACACACTGTTAATGGATATGATATATAGTACAACATGTTTGTTCAGTGCAGATAAGAGGCACTGGTGTGTTTTGTGTTGAAAGAGGAATAAGTAAGTTATGGCGTAACGCTAGTTAAAATGATTTTTGGGTCATTACTTTTTATGATTTCCATGATGGTTCATACATTGTTTATTTATAAGAACAACAAGAACATTGTGTTTGAAAGATTTAGTTGACAGACACTCTGATTATATATATATATATATATATATAAATATATATATATATATATATAGGTGACTGCTTGACCATATGCTTTGGTTTGTCTGTGTGTCTGAACTGAGTTTAAATGGATGGATGATGGATGGATGGATGGAAGGATGGATGGATGGTTGAATGCTTGGATGGATGGAAGGATGGTTGAATGCTTGGATGGATGGAGGTTTGCCTCGCCCATCATGATTTTGCCAAGTATGATGCGCTCCTGGATTAACATCCATGTTGATCCTGGAACATCATTTTTGTTTGAAAATGTAATCCATACCTATTCCCTACCCCTAAACCCAACATAACTGTAAATTATTACCAAAATCAGAGGGGAATAATAGTTGGATAACAATCATGTAGATTGTAAGCCTAAACTTAACATAAATTGTAAGCATATCCATTTGGCTGATTGGAATGTTGTTCCAGGATGTATACACATATATAATAAACCATTAGCATTCTTATAGTTGTCACGGATTGGTCAGGCTCTCACGATCCCCACTCACGAAGATCACCATCACCTGACTTCTAATGAGCACACAGCTGCATCACATTCACGAGCACCAGATAAAAGCACAGCACTCCAGTCGCTCATTGTCCGGGCTCGTCTCGACGAAAGCGGACAACTGAGCGACCACTCAGCGTAGTCATCCTCAGCTAAAACAAACGATTTACTTACCTGTTCTCTTTGTATTCCTCCTAGTCTTCCTGGTCCTCCCGAATCGTCCTGTCTTCCAGTCCTTCCAAGTCTGTGTCATCCTCTGTCAGCTGTATCTGGTGTGTGCTGTCCATCCTCGTGTATTCCTGTTACCCAGCCACGGAGGAAAAGACCCCAACATCATCCCTGATCCTCCTGGCTATCCTTCATGTGCTCCTTGTTGTCATTTAATAAACACCCTAACGTTTCCTTACCTCTGTCTCCTGTCCGCTTCATAACAGAAGCCCGGACCCATAACGACGACAACATGAGCACCCCCGATCACCTTCAAGAGCTGGTGGACCAGTTGAAGCGGATTCTACAGCCACCAGCTCCACTTTCCAACGCACCACCAGCACCGAGCACTTCCGCCTCCACAGTTTCTTCTTCGGCCCTTCCTTCCAGTCCCATGGCCCGACCAGCGCCCTACTCAGGCGGAGCGGGGGAGTGCAATGGTTTTCTGTTACAATGTTCCCTCATATTCGAAATGCAACCTTCTCTATATCCCACAGATAAGTCGAAGATCGCCTACATCGTATCTCTACTCTCTGGACCTGCACTTAAATGGGCTGAGACGATCTGGAACCAAGCCGGGCCGGTCATGAATTCCATCACTACCTTCACGGAGTATTTCAAAGAGGTGTTTGGACGTTCTGATGGGGAAGTAGCCGCTGGAGAGCAGCTGTATCATCTAAAGCAAGGTACTCTATCTACACAGGAATATGCTCTCCGGTTTCGCACTCTAGCAGCTGCAAGTGGATGGAATGAGAGATCGTTGTTGACCACGTACCGGCTCGGCTTGGAACCCACTCTCCGAATCCAACTGGCCACATTAGATGATACAATGGGTCTGGAGAGATTCATCCAACATTCTCTCCGATGTTCCGATCGTCTCCGTTCCTATCAACAGGACACCATCACCCCCTCGTCTGCACTCCTCCAATCGCCTGAGTCAACAGCCTCTCCAGAACCAGAACCCATGATAATAGAGTCTGGAAGACTGACATCAGCGGAACGACAGAGGAGGCTGACCCGGGGTCTGTGTCTATACTGCGGTGTCAGTGGACACACCCGTATGGAGTGTCCCCTTCGTCCCATTCGGACTTCAGTGAGTGTATTCAGTACGAATATTGAACAATGTAAACCACTTACTACCACCGTACAAATAACTACTGCCTCTATTTCTCTCCTTGTCACAGCCCTCATCGACTCCGGGTCAGCAGGGAACTTCATCTCCCAATCCCTCTGTCGTCAACTCCACCTCCGTACTGAGGCGTCCTCGCATATATACCAGATACAACCGATAACCCAGTGCACTCGATCTTCGACCCGTATCCATCGACAATGCGAAGACATCCTTCTTCAAGTGGGGTTGTTACATCAAGAGAGGATTCAATTTCTGGTTCTGGAGGGTGCAAATAGGGACATCATTCTAGGGCGCCCGTGGCTGGTGAAGCACGATCCCATCATCTCTTGGGGCACAGGAGAGATAAAGAAATGGGGATCTGGATGTACACCTGCCTGTTTTCCAAATCTCCCTCTTCAAGGTCGGAACCCCCATTTCTTTGTTTGCAACATCGGTCGAGAGCCCTCCTGAGAAGCAGTCTATCCACATTCCTAAGGAGTACAGCTCCTTTCATGATGTCTTCTGCCCCAAGAGAGCTTCCCAGCTACCGCCGCATCGGCCATGGGACTGCGCGATCGACCTAGTTCCAGATGCCCAGTTGCCAAGAGGTAGGATCTACCCGCTCTCGCTTCCAGAGAATCAGGCAATGGAAGATTACATAAGGGAGGCTCTGAGTCAGGGGTACATACGTCACTCAAAATCACCAGCCGCCTCAAGCTTCTTCTTTGTGGCCAAGAAGGACGGAGGGCTGCGTCCATGCATCGACTACAGGGTCCTAAATAACGGTACAGTAAAATACCGATATCCCCTTCCTCTGGTACCAGCCGCTTTGGAACAGCTCCGAGAAGCTAAAGTCTTCACTAAATTGGACCTCCGCAGCGCGTATAATCTGATAAGAATACGTGAGGGGGACCAATGGAAGACAGCATTCGTGACCCCTACTGGCCACTATGAATATGAGGTCATGCCTTACGGTCTGGTCAACGCCCCCTCCGTATTCCAAAACTTCATTCATGAAGTCCTCCGGGAGTTTCTTCACCACTGTGTAATAGTGTACATAGATGACATCCTCATTTACTCCCGGAGTGAGGCCGAACATCGCCAACACGTTGCGGAGGTCCTACACACATTAAGAGAACATCACCTCTACCTCAAAGCGGAGAAATGCTCATTCCACCAGAAGTCGATTCATTTCTTGGGATACATCATTGACCAAACCGGTATACGTATGGATGGGAAGAAAATTGAGGCTGTTCTATCCTGGTCAGAACCCACTTCCATTAAGGAGCTCCAGAGGTTTCTTGGGTTTGCTAACTTTTATAGACGGTTTATCAAGGACTACAGCAGGATTACATCACCTCTCACTAATCTCCTCAAGGGTAAACCCAAAGGACTGGAGTGGACCAAAGAAGCAGCCGCAGCCTTCCGCCTTCTTAAGAAGGAGTTCACAAGGGCCCCACTCCTGACTCATCCTGACCCAAATCTTCCTTTCGTGGTGGAAGTGGACGCATCCACCACCGGCGTCGGGGCAGTATTATCTCAACATCATGATACACCGCCCCGACTGCATCCCTGTGCCTATTTCTCTCGGAAGTTGAGCCCGGCGGAGCAGAATTACAGCATAGGAGACAGGGAGCTTCTAGCAATCAAGCTAGCCTTGGAGGAGTGGCGTCACTGGTTGGAGGGAGCCAAACATCCGTTCCAGGTGATCACAGATCACAAAAACCTCCAATACATCAAAGAGGCCAAGAGACTATGTCCACGTCAAGCCAGATGGTCACTTTTCTTCTCACGTTTTGATTTCTCCATTTCCTATCGTCCAGGACCCAAGAATCTAAGAGCAGACGCTCTCTCTCGTTTACACGAGCATCACGATCATGAAGAACTCCCAACGAAGATTCTTCCCGAACACATCTCCATTTGTCCGATCACCTGGAACGCTCCTCCAGTCGTTGCCACTCCGGAAGCCCCTGCTCCGCCGGGATGCCCTCCTCATCGGCAGTTCATACCACCTGAACACCGGGTAGATCTGATCCACTCCTTACATACCTCGCTAGGCACTGGACATCCAGGGATCAACAATACTCTCTCGCTAGTATCCCAACGATTCTGGTGGCCAAACATGGCAAGGGATGTGAGGCAATATGTTCAGGGCTGTAAGGACTGTGCCCAATCCAAGAGCCCACGTCATCTACCCGCTGGAAAGCTCCATCCCTTGCCGATTCCGAACCGTCCCTGGTCACACCTAGGAGTGGACTTTATCACTGACCTCCCTTCGTCAGAAGGTAATACCTGTATTCTAGTCATAGTAGATAGATTCTCAAAGTTTGTCAAACTAATCCCTCTGAAAGGTCTTCCCACAGCCTTTGAAACTGCCGACAATATCTTTAATCAAGTCTTCAGGTCATTTGGTATTCCAGAAGATATTGTGTCGGACAGAGGTCCACAGTTCATCTCACGTCTATGGAAAGCCTTCTTCAAGCTCCTAGGTGTGGCCGTCAGCCTCTCTTCTGGATATCATCCCCAAACCAACGGGCAGACAGAGAGGAAGATTCAGGAGGTGGGACGGTTCCTGAGGACCTTCTGCAGTGGTCACCAGAACTCCTGGAGCCAGTATTTGGGCTGGGCAGAATATGCCCAAAATTCACTGCGGCAACCCTCCACCGGACTCACGCCATTCCAGTGCGTCCTGGGCTTCCAACCACCGCTCTTTCCCTGGGATGGCGAACCATCTGATGTCCCCGCAGTGGATCACTGGTTCCGGGAGAGCGAGAGAGTCTGGGACGAGGCTCATCAACATCTGCAGAGGGCAGTCCGTCGAAGCAAGGTAACCGCCGATAGGAGAAGGTCTGAAGAACCCAGATACACACCCGGACAAAAGGTGTGGCTATCCACCCGGGACATACGCATGCGACTGCCCTCTCGCAAGTTAAGTCCCCGATTTGTTGGTCCCTTCACCATCGTGGAACAGGTTAACCCCGTCACCTACAAACTACAATTACCCTCTCACTACCGTATTCACCCTACATTCCACGTATCACTCCTGAAACCCTATCACGATCCTGTTCTTCCCTCCACAGAGCCTGACCACGAAGAGGAACCCCCTCCTCCACTGCTCCTAGAAGAAGGAGCCGTCTACGCAGTGAAGGAGATCTTGCGTTCCCGACGTCGTGGTGGCCAGTTGGAGTACCTGGTGGACTGGGAAGGGTACGGCCCCGAAGAAAGGACATGGGTTCCCAGAGCTGATATTCTCGATCCTAGTCTCATGGTGGAGTTTCATGAGAGCCACCCTGAGTTCCCAGCGCCTAGAGGCAGAGGGAGACCACCACGGCGTCGGAGGTGTCGGCCCTCAGGAGCGGGCCCTGGGGAGAGGGGTACTGTCACGGATTGGTCAGGCTCTCACGATCCCCACTCACGAAGATCACCATCACCTGACTTCTAATGAGCACACAGCTGCATCACATTCACGAGCACCAGATAAAAGCACAGCACTCCAGTCGCTCATTGTCCGGGCTCGTCTCGACGAAAGCGGACAACTGAGCGACCACTCAGCGTAGTCATCCTCAGCTAAAACAAACGATTTACTTACCTGTTCTCTTTGTATTCCTCCTAGTCTTCCTGGTCCTCCCGAATCGTCCTGTCTTCCAGTCCTTCCAAGTCTGTGTCATCCTCTGTCAGCTGTATCTGGTGTGTGCTGTCCATCCTCGTGTATTCCTGTTACCCAGCCACGGAGGAAAAGACCCCAACATCATCCCTGATCCTCCTGGCTATCCTTCATGTGCTCCTTGTTGTCATTTAATAAACACCCTAACGTTTCCTTACCTCTGTCTCCTGTCCGCTTCATAACAATAGTGTTTTTAACAATAATAATAATAATAATAATAATAATAATAATAATAATAATAATAATAATAATAATAATAATAGCAATGCATATTAGATGACCAGTTAATTTGTCAAAAAAAAAAAAAAAAAAAAAAAAAAATTCATAATCATTTGTCCCCCTTTGATTTTCTTTTCTTTTTTAAATATATCCCAAATTATGTGTAACAGAGCAAGGACATTTTCACAGTATGTCTGATAATATTTTTTCTTCTGGAGAAAGTCTTGTTTGTTTTATTTTGGCTTGAATAAAAGCAGTTTTAATAAAAAAAAACATTTTAAGGTCAAAATTATTAGCCCCTTTAAGCTATATTTGTTTCAATAGTCTACAAAACAAATCATAGTTGTGCAATAACTTGCCTAATTACCCTAACCTGCCTAGTTAACCTAATCAACCTATAGTTAAGCCTTTAAATGTCACTTTAATCTGTATGAAAGTGTCTTGAAAAATATCTAGTAAATTATTATTTACTATCATCATGCCAAAGATAAATTAAATCAGATATTAGAAATGAGTTATTAAAACTATTATGTTTAGAAATGTGTTGAAAAAAATCTTCTCTCCGTTAAACAGAAATTGGGGAAAAAATAAACAGGGGGCTAATAATTCTGCCTTCAACTGTCCCTACTTTGCTTGCTTTCCTTCTTGTACTTACATTTGTACTTTTTCTTACTTGTTTTAAAACTTTAACTCATTATTATTATTTCCACACCTCCCTACTTACTTGTGATTGTTGATTCAAGACCAAATTCGTTCCTGGGTCTGGTCAATAAATGGGATTTTATTCTGCTCGATTTCAGATAAAGTACAAATTACATCCATTCTCAAAGAATTTCAAGCTTCGCTAAATCTTCAGAGCAGTTTGTCATAGATTTGAGGATGACTTTATTTGCTAAGCCTTAATAATAGGTCCACCTAAACTAAAAACTGAACAACAGCATCTGTAACTGTAGATTGTTTATGTTTATGGTGATACGCTAACTTTCACAGGTGCAATGAAGATCAATACTTGGCTGATAGCAGCTGACAAACAAACTGAGTCTATGAATGCTTGTCATTAGAAATATATTTGATCTCAAAGTAAACACACTCTATAATGTGTTTCTTTATCTGTCTAACATGAATTGACACCTTGTTCATTTCTTTATGATGTGCTGCTGTGTTGGAAGAGACTGTGATTTCTGTCTGCCCCAGAGATTAGTAATGCTTAAGAGTTAAACCCTCGTTTGTCAAGGAGATTCAGAGTCTTAGGTCAAAACCCCTGAAGGGGCCTGTCAGGAAAAATGCTTTCATCCAAAATGCTGCTGCTCATCAAGAGCGTCCCTGCAAATCCTGATTGCTTCACTCTTAGCCTGTAAAGATCAAAAGGTCTCCAAAAAGGAAATAAAGAAACATTTGATCCTAAAGAATATTCTTAACATTCTTAAAGACGGTAACATTCTCCAAGATAAATGCTATGATATACTGAAGCTACCTCTATGGATTTGGCAGATGCTTTCATCCGGAGAGACTTGCTTTGCATTCAGAGCTGAACCTGTGACCTTGACATTGCTAGGACTTGCTCTGTTCTATAGCTGTTTTCATTTACTGTTATCAGTCTATGGTGGCTATATTTAACTATATATCTATTAATTACAATAAATAAATCTCCAGTGAGTTGATCCATCTACGCATTAAAAAATGATCAACTACTAGTAATTAAACATTAAAACATTTTGCGAAAATTAATGCATAAAATGAAAGCTCTCATTCTAACAAAAAGTGCTGATATTAAAACTAAATTCTAGCTGTTATTTATTTTATTATTATTATTTTATTATTATTTAGTTATTGGCATGGTGGCTCAGTGGTTAGCACGGTCACCTCACAGCAAGAAGGTTGCTGGTTTGAGTCCCGGCTGGGTCAGTTGGCATTTCTTTGTGGAGTTTGCATGTTCTCCTTGTATTGGCGTGGGTTTCCTCTGAGTGCTCCGGTTTCCCCCACAGTCCAAAGACATGCGGTATAGGCAAATTGGATGAACAGAATTGTCCGTAGTGTATGAGTGTGTGTGTGAGTGCGAGAGTGTATTTTTTTTAGTTATGGGTTGCGGCTGAAAGAGCATCCGTTGCGTAAAACAAATGCCGGAATAGTTGCAACCTCTGATAATTATTTATTATTAATAATTATTTTTTAGAAGACGCCAAATAAATAGTCTTTTAAAGGTATAGTTCACTCAAAAATGAAAAGTCTGTCATCATTTAGTGATGTTTTGTAAACAAATTTTGGGAGGAGCACGCACAGAAATTTCAGTATCAAAAACGTCATTGACAATTATTCTATTATCCAATCAGTTCTTGACCAAACCCCTATATATACCAAAGCTGTCTTACCAGCAGCATCTCACGACTTTAGCATCCCTCCACCACCCCAACACCTCACCTCTTAAGCATTACAATCCCGGGAGGAGTGTTCTGGGGCCGGGCTAGATACTTCGCTTGAATCACAATTCCTCTCTATTTCCTGATAAAGGGAAAATAACTCGAGTTGGGGTGACTCTCCGAGCTTAGAGCCCTCTCCCCGGACAGCACGCCAAATACGCATTACTCTACAACGATTGCGTGAAAAGTGTGAACTCGTGAACTGGCCCTCTGCTTTAAATTTCTGCTTTCTGACGAACAACTGAAAATTGCTTGCCGTTGACTTTCATAGTATGTTCCCCTTACTATGAATGTCAGTGACCAACGTTATTTGACATTTTGATGAATTACATATTTTTTTGTGTGGAAAAAAAAAAAGGAAAATATATTAGATCTTTGCAGTCTTATTTAAAAAAAAAGCTCTGTTTACAAACTGCAGTGCAGCCCAAAAATGGGCATTTTAAATCTCTATACCACTATCTTTCAAACAGCCACTGAGCCACTGTGTTGCCCAATCGATGTAAAGGGGGGACAAGGGGGGGGGGGTGTCTTAGATGAAGATGGTTGTGGAATGAAGACTGTGGTTATTTATAGTGACTTAGGAATCATCTGATTGGAGGATCATGATTAGCTTATACAGGACCGGCTGTGGTCAATCATAAGAACATAATCCTCTCGAAATTAGTTTATAAATAAACATCACTTAAACTATAATGTATCCAAATTCATGTATACATGTACATGTATAACATTTGATGCATATCTGCCTGAATTTTATATACTAAAATATTGTGCTTGACACATACAACACCCCCATATATATATATATATATATATATATATATATATATATATATATATATATATATATATATATATATATATATATATATAAATAAAACTCAGTAAAACTCTAAGCCAAATTAGGGTTGAAATAACCCAGCATTTGTAAAAGCCTAATATTCATCCATTTACATGCTGGTTGTGCTAACAGAGAAGTGTAAAACAGAATAAGATTAAATTGAAGGCAAGGCAGGGAGATTAAGAGAAAGAGTGACAGAAAACAAAGGGTAAAGACATGGCGGTCTGCTCTATCTTCCACAGACAGAGGCACTTTACACATAACCGTGATAAAGGCTCTTTGACAGGCTTTAATCTGCGCTCAAATATGTTGTTTTGCAAAGCTTTATTTTTGCCTAGACTGTAAGTAATTATGTTGTTCATCAACAACAGATGTCTCGGTGGCAGGCGACACAGCCCTGAGTTGAATTTGCATCTTCTTCCATAACTGGCACAGGGCATTCATATGTTGAAACAGGTTGCTTTCGCACCCATAACTTTCTGCATCGCTGAATTTAATTTCTCTCAGTACTTCCTTAAACTGCCTCAGCCTCTCCATTAAGAGTTTCTCTTATTTCCTAATGACAGCTGTGTTCTTTCACTCCCTTCGCATTTTTTAATCAATAGCTTCATTCGCACAGAGAACTGAAAAAAAAAATCAATATTGGATTTGGAGCAAACAGTTTCTGAAATGAAGGGTCGTGTAATGTTTCATGCTTGTTTTTCCTTCCACACTCGTGAGACGACCATGTCTGAGAAAATACATTTATCTTCTCTGTTAATAGTGAAGGACATGCTCCACCTCTTGTTTTGGATAGGAAAAGTTGTGACTTTTATTGTATAGTTAAAAAACAGTGCTTGAAACCTCCTTCAGAATATCCTATGTTGTGTTCCACTGAAGATATTTTGTCATGAAACCCCTTTAGTGTCAGCAAATGTCAAAATCCTTCAGTCAATTATTGGGTGAAGATCAGTGTTGGGTGTAATTATTTTTTTATTGCAGAAAAGTAATTTAATTACAGTAAAGTAAGGGATTACTTTTCATTTAATTACAGTTGCTTACAATGCACTTCACTTAAATACTGTACATACATTTAATACTCCTGTATATTAAACAAATATATTTGCAGAATAATTCTATTTTTTAATTATAGGTTATTTATCAGGATGATTGCACTGGCTTGAAAACAAGAATCAATGATTTTAGTGACCAATTAGTTTATGAAAATATAAGGTATACATTCAGAGATTTAGAGTATATGTGTGTGTATATATATATATATATGAATATATATAGAAAATTCATATATATATATATATATATATATATATATATATATATATATATATATATATATATATATATATATATAGATATATAGAAGATAGTTGTGGAATGAAGACGAAGATGGTTGTGGAATGAAGACTGTGGTTATTTATAGTGACTTAGGATTCATCTGATTGGAGGATCATGATTAGCTAATACAGGACCAGCTGTGGTCAATCATAAGAACATAATCCTCTCGAAATTAGTTTATAAATAAACATCACTTAAACTATAATGTATCCAAATTCATTTCAGCTGTTTTTGAAGTTTTGTTATGAAGACAGTTTCATTTAACATTTTATTTCTAAATAAAACCACTTACATGTATAACATTTGATCTGCCTGAATTTTTATAAACTAAAATATTGTGCTTGACACATACAACACCCCCATATATATATATATATATATATATATATATATATATATATATATATATATATATATATATATATATATATATATATATATATATATATATATATATATAACCCACAGTAAAACTCTAAGCCAAATTAGGGTTGAAATAACCTAGCATTTATACACAGAGTATATACACATATATAATTTGTGTGTGTGTGTGTGTGTGTGTTGCACAATAACCCAATTTTGCTTAAAATGATTGTTAGATTTCTCCAGCAACTGCACATGACTTAGAAACAATGACATTTGTCAATGTATGGTATTTATGTAATGTGGTGTCATTAATTTTAAACCTTTTGGAGTATTTAAGCTTTCATTTTTTTAAAAATGCAATTAACCAAATCGGCAGCACAGTGGTGCAGTGGTGCACTCTTGCCTTCTTAGAAGGTCGCTGGTTCGAGCCTCGGCTTGGGTCAGTTGGCATTTCTGTGTGGAGTTTGCTTGTTTCAGAACAGCCAGTTTGTGAGACTATTTTTATTAAATCCTCTCAGTTTGTGACAGTTTTTAAATATATAATGTTACTTTTTATTGTCTGTCATTAAATTAAGTCTGATTCAGAGTTTACAACCCTCATACTTCCTTTGAAACCAAATTAGTTGAGTTTAAGTCCAGCAGACCACACAGCTTTATCTGTTAAGATTCTCTGTAAATACATTCATCTTCACTGCTAATAACGAAGGACGCGCTCCACCTTTTGTTTAGGAGGGGAGAAGTCATGGCTTTTGCTGAGCATTAGGGAAATGATTAATTTGTTGTTCTTGTAGACCGTAGACCAGCCTCGCTACCCCAGAGCAGTAATAGGACCGTACACTTACTCTCCTTCTGTCTCTCTGGTTCCTGCTCTGCAATTAAAATGGAAATTTGGCAATGGGTCTCGGTGGCGGGATGATCCTTTTTTATACTCAGGAACGGGCTAATGAATCTGTCGGTGGAGCTCCACATAACCGACACAATGAGCTCCCAGAAGACTGTGTGTGCTGTGTTCTACTGGAGGCCCGGAGCTTGCTGAGAGGAATGTTGGAGGCCGAATGTGCTGAAGTGCAGAGGCAAACTCCCTACAGTTATATGTGTTTTCTAAGTAGTAATTCAAGCGCAGTCACACTCGCTCTTTGGTGTTCCCTCTCTCTGGTAGCATTCACACAGCAGCTGAATAATGCTGTCAGTTCTGGTTTAGACTGGAGAATATGGTGATGTTCATATGTAGTTTGGTTACACATGACATGACCAAGCTGCATCCTATAATAGTGATGAGTTTGATTTTGTTTCTGTATAAGTAAGGATTTCAATGTTTTCTGATGTTGCTTGGTGGAACGTGTTTTTGTTTTGTCCTCCTTTTATTGGTTCAATGTATCATGTTTTTCATTGGATGTTTTAGTCTTGTCTTTGTATATTGGTTTGTTCTTGCCATCTGGTCTCTTCAGTTGATATACAGCCATCATGTTTCACATTGTTGTTGTCTAGCTTTGTGTACCTGCTGTTAAAGTAGGTGAGTTTGTGGCACATTGGTGACAGTCTTTTTTCCAATTAAAAAAATCATATCTGTTGATGTTTTTGATTATTGAGCTGCACTTGGGTTCTTAACGCTCCCATTTAGGGAAATGTGTTACCATGGTTGGCCTTGTTTATGTAATACACTGAACTTGCGTCTGTAATATGTACAGCAGGCAGTTGCTGGGAATATGTAATTAAATTACTTTAGAATTTTTGCTTTTGAATTTTGCAGTCTTTCGCAAGGTAACATATCCATGCCAAGAGCTTGTGTGTTATGTTTTCTTATTCTTATTTATTTCTTGCTAATAATAATGTGGGTAGTCAAATTGGTCTCTAACTATAGTGTGTTTGTGTGTGATCCTAATATATTGTTTTAGATTTAGAGAAAAGTCAAATGGGTAAACCTGGCTGAAGAATATTGGCGAGATTAAGTAGAGAGATTAACAGTGTTTTGTTATACACTGGATGCCATTTCAGTGAGTTTCTTTGAATCATTATACACATGTATCATAGATTAGTTTTGCTCAGATTAATCACAGCATCTTCATGTTAAATATTCAGTACTTATTGCACATTTACCCTAACATTCATTCATTCATTCATTCATTCATTCATTCATTCATTCATTCATTCATTTATGATTATGGCTTAGTCTCTTGATTCATCAGGAGTCACCACAGCAAAATGAACCACCAACTTCTCCAGCATATGTTTTACACAGTGGATGCCCTTCAAGCTGCAACTAAGTACTGGGAAACACCCATACACTCCCATTCAGACACATACACTACAGCCAATTTCGTTTATTCAATTCACCTACGCTGTAAACCCTGCAGTTAATATAACCTGACGTTACTTAAAATACCAAGTTTTGGAATCAAAACTTAAACAGGTGTTTAGCTTACTCAATAGGCAGCAAAAAAACTTTCAATTAATATTTTAATATTTCTCTGAACTTAACATTTTAATTTCTATAAACGATTCACCATGTCTCGGTTTAAAATGATTGGTTGCACTTAAATTCTGCCTTGACAACTGCGCTGATTGATCGATATATGTTATATGACACAAGGTGGTCATTTTGCCTGTGATGCTGAATTTTGCTGAAGCACAGCAGAACAGAGGTAATACCTGAACCCACCTGACGAAAGAGAAAAGTTAAATTAATAAGTAGATATTTAAATGCTTATATACATTTTTCTTAATTGATATACATGCAGGGGTGACACAGTGGTGCAGTGGGTAGCGCTGTCACCTCACAGCAAGAAGGGTGGCTGGTTCAAGTCCCGGCTGGGTCAGTTGGCATTTCTGTGTGGAGTTTGCATGTTCCCCCCGTGTTTGCATGGGTTTCCTCCAGGTGCCCTGGTTTCCACCACAAGTCCAAAGATATGCACTATAGGTGAATTGTCCGTAGTGTATGTGTTTATGTCCTGGTTCTCCAGGTTGGGGGTTGGGCTAATGTCTTTGGATTGTCAGGGGAAATCTAAGCACCCAGATGAAACCCACGCCAAAACGGGAAGAACATGCAACTCCGCACAGAAATGCCAACTGACCCAGCCAGGACTGGAACCAGTGACCTTCTTTCTGTGAGACATCAGTGCTAACCACTGAGCCACCGTGTTGCCCTGATCTTAACATCAAGAAATTATATCCTGTTCATCCTCGTAGTTATCTGCAGAAGGTACATTTCTGTGAACATCACATATGGATGACATTAAATACATGTGTAAACGTTCAGAAAAGGCATGAGATCAGATTGTTTACGTGGTATAGGCACTCATGTGGTCACATACATTTGAACAACCACAAAAGACCACCTGCTCTCCATCTACTAACCTCACATGTAATTATTATAGAACATTATGGAATAAGATGGAAGTGTCTCGACAAAATCTGCACACAACTGGTCACCAGAGACTCATTTGTATGCATGTTAAATCAAGGTGGAAACAAAGCCAGACAAACTGTCCTAGAGATCTCCAAGCTGAACCTGATTTTATCATGTGCAACATGCAACAGTTGTTATTAACATATAGTTTCCTGCTGATTTAAACAAGAACTTATTCTTATAAAAGCATGGTGCTAAATACAACCACTTTGACCACTTTAAGTGCTACATAGAACCTATAAAGATCCTTTAATATTTCTCCAGCAGTTCTTTGGGGTGGTTAAGGTGCTATATGTCCATCATATGACCATCAAAGTTTTCCCCAGACCGGGGAGGGGGTGTTCAGGGGGTGGTTGTAGGTTTTCCTAGATTGCTAGTTGACCATCAAAGTTTTCTCAGAGGATGACAAGCTGACAAAACATTGCTGCAACTCAGATACAAGTTTTATTTATGGAGAAAATTAAAAAGCACAGCAGTATTCTGTGTTTGTCTGATATAATTAGTCTACTAAAAAGTAATGAGCTGATTGGTCAGTTCTTGTCACGTGACTCGCGGTGCACTTGCGGCATTCTGAAGAGTTAACATGTTTTCAGCTGGGTTACTCCCAATGTGTTTGAGCAAGCTGTGCGCCTCTATTGTAAATAATGAACTTGCACACCGAAAAGACGCAATATGTGAACGTTCTCAAAGGGCACTGTCATTTGCGATCTTCAGCAATCCTTTTCTTGCACAGACATACTGGATTCCCCTGATTTGTTGACAAATGAGTTACGGATACATTCCTTGGCAGTTTGTGAGTCCATCACTGGGCCTTTTCCTCTTTGCGAAGAAACTTTTCAAAGACATCTGTTTCTTACTCATTTTGCTGTATGTGGGTTAAATTTCGGCACTCAAGTGACCAAAATGTAACTGAGAGAATACGGTCATTTTTCAAAATAATAGATTTTTCAAAATAAAAGATCGTTCAGATTTAGATAATAAATAAAACGGTATCGGTCCGCAGCCTGAGGGTTGGGGACCACTGCTATATATCACTAAAAGTGTTTATTTGGCTTGTAATCATAGGGGAATTACCTCAAGTGCTATTTAGCATTTTTTATATTTTTTTAAAGCAGCATATATAATGCTATATATTGCACTTTAGCCAGCCCAACAAATTGCTGGAGAACCATTACATGTTCTTTAAAGGCTCTATATAGCACTTACATTGGTTTTCCTATAAATAAGAGCCAAAGAACCACTGAAGAACCTTCTTTTATAGATATGTTTAGGGAAAGGGATTAGATTTGAATTAAATTTTCAAAGTGGGATAATGTTTAAATATCTACCAATAGATGTTCACCTAGGAACTACAAAACCAGGACATGCAGTTCATCCCAGAGTCATTAAGATGAACGGGAACAGATAGCTTTCTCCAAATATTACAGACCTGCAACCCATTTTTAAGTTGCAACCCACCAGTTGAAAAGGCACTCAGTGCAGAAAAGCATAGCCACAAGGCAACTAGAAGCACAACTGTAGCTCGCAGGCGGAGAATGAAAGACACCCGGCGAGAGTGTTTCTGACACACTTCGGAAAACCTGCCAGCCACCCCGCATCCCTCTATTTCATTTAATCTCCTTTTCTCTCCTTTCTCTCTCACATTCACTGTCTCTCTCCACCGTTCTCTCTCTATCTCTCACTCTGCCAGCAGATGGCCTGTTTGCCTTTTTGTCTCCCTCTCGACTCCAATAATTTCCAGCATTTTTGCTCTCTGTCAGGCCCACTCAGCACACGCACTTGCGCTAATGTGTTTCCCATGGTACTGACAGGTGTATGAGTAAGTGTGCCTGGCGCCGTAAGGCAAACATGACGGAGTCTGCTCAGTTTTACAACATTACTGATGCGGAGACAGAAACACAACACAGACCTGAACTCAGGAGCCATTGCACTTTCTCGAAAGTCTACATGGAGATCTTTAATCTTGTGCAAGATTCAACTTGATTGATTTTACCACAACATTATTTAAATGGCCAGTATTTAAATGGAGTACTTTCTGGCTTATATAATGTCTCTACACGCTCAGAAATAAAGTTTTTTTTTTTATTATTTATTATATAGTAAAATACCTAAAGTTAACAGTGACATATAGACTGAGAAGAATATCAGGTAATTAACATTTTCCCTATGTTGTGATTCACGGGTGTTTTCTGTTTATTTATGGTTCATTGGGATTCCTTGATTTAACCTTTCTCAAATTTTGATGTTGAACACTTTGCAGTTTAACAAAGTGACTCTTATTGACATTTTATATACATATATAATTAATTAAGTCTGTTATATAATATGTAACAACATAACATAAGTTTAAAAATAAGCAGAAATTTTAAAATACATGAATCACAAAAATATGAAAAATTGTTTATTTACGGATTTCTTTAGTACAGTGTATTATCCACATAAATAATATTAATAATACTATACTAGGCTATCACTTAAGGTATAGAGAACAGTTTGACCCTTTGTTACAAATCAATTCAACATATAAATAATTATGGCTACAAGAGATATTGATTTTAGATTAAACTCTTTGGAAATCTTACCCATTTGTTATCTTATACTCCATTATACTGTACAAAACAATAGTCATTGCAAAAAGGTGAACAAATCAGCTATATTAAATTCATTCCGTGGTCATGATTTTCAGTAAAAAAAATCCCCTATTGTAACACTTAAATAAAATACATCAGCATAAAAGAAATTTCACAGTTTAAAAAAGGTATTCTCAAGGCTGTTTTCTGATTTCAGTCTTCAAGTTATAATTTAGTCTTGTATTGTTGATTAGTAGTAATGATTACAGCTCGTTTTTACTGCTGTCTTTTCAAAAATTCTTCCAGGAATATGTACTTTAACTTTAGACTTAGACTTTTCATTCATTTATTTTCATTTGGCTTAGTCTCTTTATTTATCAGCGGTCACCACAGCTGTTATGAAGCGGACAGGAGACAGAGGTAAGGAAACGTTAGGGTGTTTATTGAATGACAACAAGGAGCACATGAAGGATAGCCAGGAGGATCAGGAATGATGTTGGGGTCTTTTCCTCCGTGGCTGGGTAACAGGAATACACGAGGATGGACAGCACACACCAGATACAGCTGACAGAGGATGACACAGACTTGGAAGGACTGGAAGACAGGACGATTCGGGAGGACCAGGAAGACTAGGAGGAATACAAAGAGAACAGGTAAGTAAATCGTTTGTTTAGCTGAGGATGACTACGCTGAGTGGTCGCTCAGTTGTCCGCTTTCGTCGAGACGAGCCCGGACAATGAGCGACTGGAGTGCTGTGCTTTTATCTGGTGCTCGTGAATGTGATGCAGCTGTGTGCTCATTAGAAGTCAGGTGATGGTGATCTTCGTGAGTGGGGGTCGTGAGAGCCTGACCAATCCATGACAGTACCCCCCTCCCCAGGGCCCGCTCCTGAGGGCCGACACCTCCGACGCCGTGGTGGTCTCCCTCTGCCTCTAGGCGCTGGGAACTCAGGGTGGCTCTCATGAAACTCCACCATGAGACTAGGATCGAGAATATCAGCTCTGGGAACCCATGTCCTTTCTTCGGGGCCGTACCCTTCCCAGTCCACCAGGTACTCCAACTGGCCACCACGACGTCGGGAACGCAAGATCTCCTTCACTGCGTAGACGGCTCCTTCTTCTAGGAGCAGTGGAGGAGGGGGTTCCTCTTCGTGGTCAGGCTCTGTGGAGGGAAGAACAGGATCGTGATAGGGTTTCAGGAGTGATACGTGGAATGTAGGGTGAATACGGTAGTGAGAGGGTAATTGTAGTTTGTAGGTGACGGGGTTAACCTGTTCCACGATGGTGAAGGGACCAACAAATCGGGGACTTAACTTGCGAGAGGGCAGTCGCATGCGTATGTCCCGGGTGGATAGCCACACCTTTTGTCCGGGTGTGTATCTGGGTTCTTCAGACCTTCTTCTATCGGCGGTTACCTTGCTTCGACGGACTGCCCTCTGCAGATGTTGATGAGCCTCGTCCCAGACTCTCTCGCTCTCCCGGAACCAGTGATCCACTGCGGGGACATCAGATGGTTCGCCATCCCAGGGAAAGAGCGGTGGTTGGAAGCCCAGGACGCACTGGAATGGCGTGAGTCCGGTGGAGGGTTGCCGCAGTGAATTTTGGGCATATTCTGCCCAGCCCAAATACTGGCTCCAGGAGCTCTGGTGACCACTGCAGAAGGTCCTCAGGAACCGTCCCACCTCCTGAATCTTCCTCTCTGTCTGCCCGTTGGTTTGGGGATGATATCCAGAAGAGAGGCTGACGGCCACACCTAGGAGCTTGAAGAAGGCTTTCCATAGACGTGAGATGAACTGTGGACCTCTGTCCGACACAATATCTTCTGGAATACCAAATGACCTGAAGACTTGATTAAAGATATTGTCGGCTGTTTCAAAGGCTGTGGGAAGACCTTTCAGAGGGATTAGTTTGACAAACTTTGAGAATCTATCTACTATGACTAGAATACAGGTATTACCTTCTGACGAAGGGAGATCAGTGATAAAGTCCACTCCTAGGTGTGACCAGGGACGGTTCGGAATCGGCAAGGGATGGAGCTTTCCAGCGGGTAGATGACGTGGGCTCTTGGATTGGGCACAGTCCTTACAGCCCTGAACATATTGCCTCACATCCCCTGCCATGTTTGGCCACCAGAATCGTTGGGATACTAGCGAGAGAGTATTGTTGATCCCTGGATGTCCAGTGCCTAGCGAGGTATGTAAGGAGTGGATCAGATCTACCCGGTGTTCAGGTGGTATGAACTGCCGATGAGGAGGGCATCCCGGCGGAGCAGGGGCTTCCGGAGTGGCAACGACTGGAGGAGCGTTCCAGGTGATCGGACAAATGGAGATGTGTTCGGGAAGAATCTTCGTTGGGAGTTCTTCATGATCGTGATGCTCGTGTAAACGAGAGAGAGCGTCTGCTCTTAGATTCTTGGGTCCTGGACGATAGGAAATGGAGAAATCAAAACGTGAGAAGAAAAGTGACCATCTGGCTTGACGTGGACATAGTCTCTTGGCCTCTTTGATATATTGGAGGTTTTTGTGATCTGTGATCACCTGGAACGGATGTTTGGCTCCCTCCAACCAGTGACGCCACTCCTCCAAGGCTAGCTTGATTGCTAGCAGCTCCCTGTCTCCTATGCTGTAATTCTGCTCCGCCGGGCTCAACTTCCGAGAGAAATAGGCACAGGGATGCAGTCGGGGCGGTGTATCATGATGTTGAGATAATACTGCCCCGACGCCGGTGGTGGATGCGTCCACTTCCACCACGAAAGGAAGATTTGGGTCAGGATGAGTCAGGAGTGGGGCCCTTGTGAACTCCTTCTTAAGAAGGCGGAAGGCTGCGGCTGCTTCTTTGGTCCACTCCAGTCCTTTGGGTTTACCCTTGAGGAGATTAGTGAGAGGTGATGTAATCCTGCTGTAGTCCTTGATAAACCGTCTATAAAAGTTAGCAAACCCAAGAAACCTCTGGAGCTCCTTAATGGAAGTGGGTTCTGACCAGGATAGAACAGCCTCAATTTTCTTCCCATCCATACGTATACCGGTTTGATCAATGATGTATCCCAAGAAATGAATCGACTTCTGGTGGAATGAGCATTTCTCCGCTTTGAGGTAGAGGTGATGTTCTCTCAATGTGTGTAGGACCTCCGCAACGTGTTGGCGATGTTCGGCCTCACTCCGGGAGTAAATGAGGATGTCATCTATGTACACTATTACAAAGTGGTGAAGAAACTCCCGGAGGACTTCATGAATGAAGTTTTGGAATACGGAGGGGGCGTTGACCAGACCGTAAGGCATGACCTCATATTCATAGTGGCCAGTAGGGGTCACGAATGCTGTCTTCCATTGGTCCCCCTCACGTATTCTTATCAGATTATACGCGCTGCGGAGGTCCAATTTAGTGAAGACTTTAGCTTCTCGGAGCTGTTCCAAAGCGGCTGGTACCAGAGGAAGGGGATATCGGTATTTTACTGTACCGTTATTTAGGACCCTGTAGTCGATGCATGGACGCAGCCCTCCGTCCTTCTTGGCCACAAAGAAGAAGCTTGAGGCGGCTGGTGATTTTGAGTGACGTATGTACCCCTGACTCAGAGCCTCCCTTATGTAATCTTCCATTGCCTGATTCTCTGGAAGCGAGAGCGGGTAGATCCTACCTCTTGGCAACTGGGCATCTGGAACTAGGTCGATCGCGCAGTCCCATGGCCGATGCGGCGGTAGCTGGGAAGCTCTCTTGGGGCAGAAGACATCATGAAAGGAGCTGTACTCCTTAGGAATGTGGATAGACTGCTTCTCAGGAGGGCTCTCGACCGATGTTGCAAACAAAGAAATGGGGTTCCGACCTTGAAGAGGGAGATTTGGAAAACAGGTAGGTGTACATCCAGATCCCCATTTCTTTATCTCTCCTGTGCCCCAAGAGATGATGGGATCGTGCTTCACCAGCCACGGGCGCCCTAGAATGATGTCCATATTTGCACCCTCCAGAACCAGAAATTGAATCCTCTCTTGATGTAACAGCCCCACTTGAAGAAGGATGTCTTCGCATTGTCGATGGATACGGGTCGAAGATCGAGTGCACTGGGTTATCGGTTGTATCTGGTATATATGCGAGGACGCCTCAGTACGGAGGTGGAGTTGACGACAGAGGGATTGGGAGATGAAGTTCCCTGCTGACCCGGAGTCGATGAGGGCTGTGACAAGGAGAGAAATAGAGGCAGTAGTTATTTGTACGGTGGTGGTAAGTGGTTTACATTGTTCAATATTCGTACTGAATACACTCACTGAAGTCCGAATGGGACGAAGGGGACACTCCATACGGGTGTGTCCACTGACACCGCAGTATAGACACAGACCCCGGGTCAGCCTCCTCTGTCGTTCCGCTGATGTCAGTCTTCCAGACTCTATTATCATGGGTTCTGGTTCTGGAGAGGCTGTTGACTCAGGCGATTGGAGGAGTGCAGACGAGGGGGTGATGGTGTCCTGTTGATAGGAACGGAGACGATCGGAACATCGGAGAGAATGTTGGATGAATCTCTCCAGACCCATTGTATCATCTAATGTGGCCAGCTGGATTCGGAGAGTGGGTTCCAAGCCGAGCCGGTACGTGGTCAACAACGATCTCTCATTCCATCCACTTGCAGCTGCTAGAGTGCGAAACCGGAGAGCATATTCCTGTGTAGATAGAGTACCTTGCTTTAGATGATACAGCTGCTCTCCAGCGGCTACTTCCCCATCAGAACGTCCAAACACCTCTTTGAAATACTCCGTGAAGGTAGTGATGGAATTCATGACCGGCCCGGCTTGGTTCCAGATCGTCTCAGCCCATTTAAGTGCAGGTCCAGAGAGTAGTGATACGATGTAGGCGATCTTTGACTTATCTGTGGGATATAGAGAAGGTTGCATTTCGAATATGAGGGAACATTGTAACAGAAAACCATTGCACTCCCCCGCTCCGCCTGAGTAGGGCGCTGGTCGGGCCATGGGACTGGAAGGAAGGGCCGAAGAAGAAACTGTGGAGGCGGAAGTGCTCGGTGCTGGTGGTGCGTTGGAAAGTGGAGCTGGTGGCTGTAGAATCCGCTTCAACTGGTCCACCAGCTCTTGAAAGTGATCGAGGGTGCTCATGTTGTCGTCGTTATGGGTCCGGGCTTCTGTTATGAAGCGGACAGGAGACAGAGGTAAGGAAACGTTAGGGTGTTTATTGAATGACAACAAGGAGCACATGAAGGATAGCCAGGAGGATCAGGAATGATGTTGGGGTCTTTTCCTCCGTGGCTGGGTAACAGGAATACACGAGGATGGACAGCACACACCAGATACAGCTGACAGAGGATGACACAGACTTGGAAGGACTGGAAGACAGGACGATTCGGGAGGACCAGGAAGACTAGGAGGAATACAAAGAGAACAGGTAAGTAAATCGTTTGTTTAGCTGAGGATGACTACGCTGAGTGGTCGCTCAGTTGTCCGCTTTCGTCGAGACGAGCCCGGACAATGAGCGACTGGAGTGCTGTGCTTTTATCTGGTGCTCGTGAATGTGATGCAGCTGTGTGCTCATTAGAAGTCAGGTGATGGTGATCTTCGTGAGTGGGGGTCGTGAGAGCCTGACCAATCCATGACAACAGCGGAATGAATCGGCAACTTATCCAGCATGTATTTTGCACAGGGATTCCCCTTCCAGCTGCAACCCAGTACTGGGAAACATCTATAAACTCTCACATGCACTATGACCAGTTTAGTTCATCCAGTTCACTTATATACCACGTCTTTGGACTGTGGGGGAAACCGGAGCACCTGGAGGAAACCCACATCAATACGGGGAGAACATGCAAACTCCACACAGAAATGCCACTGATCTAGCTGGGACTCGAACTAGCGTCATTCTTGCTGTGTGACGACGGTGCTAGACTTAAAAGAATGTTAAATAAGGATATTCAGACATTATGTTACATGTGTTCAGCCTATGTGTTGCAGTGCAAGAACACGTTCGATTAAAAAAACGAATTTGTGAGACGACAGAGAAACAAGTGCGAGTATTGAGCTTCTGCTGTGTCCTGCTCTGCAATCTTTAAATTGATATAACCTGAAGCATGCAAGTTAGCAGCATTAATTGTAAAAGAGACGCTGTAAACTCTGAAGAAATTAAAAAATTAAACATAATGGGGCAAACTGCGGTGGACCGTAGTCAGAGTAACACACCAACAAACTGCTTCAAGCGGTTGGAATGCACTCAGTGGTGGACTGGACAAAAGTGAAGTGAAACTAAAGTCCCTTTAAGGCAAGTCATTTCACTCTGCAGCCATCTTTGAAACTTGTATGCTCGGACATTCTGGCTGAATGTGGAAACAAATTCTCCAAAACTTTTTGCCAAGCTTACGATTACATTACATATTTGGAATCACTAATAAACTTAAACAACAACCATATTTTAAGTTTCTAATCAAACCAAATCAGCATTTTTTCAGGTTGCCAGAGCTAATGCACACTAGAAAGGAACGAGATTACGACACCAAGCTCATTTATGGCCGTTCTACACATTATCATCTTCTGGATAATGCCTCATCAGATCGTGCTGGTCTTCAGCAGTGATTCACAACTTGGTCTTGATGGAGAATCTCCTCCAGAAATGACAGCGACTCTTTGATTATAAGGTTGTTGGCGTTTGAGTAGTTGCTGTCAGGTGGTGAGCATTTGACTGGATGGACTGTACCTCAAGTTTGTTTCGTAGCGTAGAGATTACAAAACCTTAAAAAAAATTGTTTTTAAATGGGTTCATTTAAAAGTACATATTTCAAGTTTTATCTGGATATATTTTTTTTGTTTGTCAAGCAAGTATTTGCTGAGATTCCAGTGCATTTGTGATTCACAAAAAAACTGTCATAAAAGCACGTCTGGTCTGAGCTTCTTTACCAGAGAATCATTAGTCTATAGTTATTGATGATTGGTTCCTGTACTAGTAGGCGGGGCTTCGTTTGCCATATTGACCATTACACTTTTCCCCATTCAAAACTATACGAGTGACATGTCGTGTGTATTCTGTGGTCTTTGGTGAAACCAGAGGGAATGCAACAAATGAGCGAGAAAGACTGAACATGCGTGAGGTAGGCTGAGTGAGATGCGGAGTGGGAGAGAGGGCTTCAGCCAGCATCCATAACCCTCCAAACACTCACTTTCCCGTCAAATTCTGAAAAAAAAAAAAACTTAATGTATATATATATATATATATATATATATATATATATATATATATATATATATATATATATATATATATTTAAAAAAATATAATAAAATTTTAAAAATATATCGCCATTAATCTATTCGCAAAGTTAGGTTGGGAGCTTGGTCTATTCTACGCAAGCTATGATGACTTTCACCTTGATATTTTAGCGCGGATGTATACTTGACCAGTGAGCCGTCTGACCAAAAAGTACCCTTCTGAATCAAATCAGCAGGATGCCTGACTTTAACTGCAGTTCGGCAGTTTCACTTTAACTCATTAACATTTCATTCATGTCCTCGTAACAAACTGGGGTATTCGATGCTAATAAGGAGTAAGGAGTGGTGAGAGTATTATGGAATTTAATAACGCACACCAAATGTGTGTGTGTGTGCAGTCCTTTACTGACAGCCGTGTGTGGATCTTGTAAGAAAATATGGCGAAAGGTCTTAAAGATAGCTGTGTTTACTTCAATAATGCCACTAATACAGTATATGCACACGTCTTAATTCCATTTCTGTTTAGTTCAGTTATGACTTTAGTCGGATTAAGGTAATCAAAAATCACAGTTCAAAATTCATGTTTAACTGAATAAACAGTTAGTAAACACAGGTACATCTTATTAAACATAGTTTATTTTTTTCATAAATTATCATAGTAGAGCAGTTTCTCAAGCAGTTTGTGATGCATTTTGGAAACAGGAGATGGACCCCTGGTCTAATGCACCACCTGGCTTGAGAAACCCGCTCTCAAAGACGGTAGCACACATATTCTGAACTTAGAAGCCACTTATAAAGAACATGTATTTGTGTCTGAAAACTTGAGATGCAGTCTTCAGAAATGGTTCCACCATGTTGCCGTTGTCATACCAACTTGGTACTGTAAACAGAAGTGCACAACCCATGTCCCGACTTTGACTTCTTCTGATTGGTCCACTACTCTAGAATTGACAGTAATGAATCGCTGCTGCATGTAAAAGTTGATTTTTTTTTTTATCATGACCATGCGAGGTGCTGCATAAAAGTGTATAGTGGTCTTGCATGCCCGTAACTTCATTTACATGGAAAAATGCACCCGCTGTTATGCATGAACACAGTGCTAGCATTTTC
This sequence comes from Danio aesculapii, assembly GCF_903798145.1. Taxonomy (NCBI): domain Eukaryota; kingdom Metazoa; phylum Chordata; class Actinopteri; order Cypriniformes; family Danionidae; genus Danio; species Danio aesculapii. The sequence continues at coordinate 41,349,653 of NC_079447.1, read as the reverse complement.
ATTTGATTCGGGTTGATTCCGGTTTTGAAGTCTACTGAATCTATGCACTCTTGTTGTTTTTCTGTTGTTTTATTAGTGGATTATGCTCAACCTTTGAAAGTTTCCAGACATGTGTATAAGTAATACACAGGATGCAATTCCACAAATGTCATTCCACAAGCAGGCAGTTTGTACAGGAGTAGTGCAGAGACTGGGTCTCATGCGTCCTGTTATATATTCTGTGGTGGTTTTATTCATGAGCTCCATATGCTGATGGAAATTTAAAGTAGCCTAAATCTCCTGAGTGTTTGCTTATAAACAGCAATTAATCTATATGAGCCAAGCATGTTCTTCCCTTTCTGAAAATATGCTCAAAATGTAGACAGAGAGGAGAATGTGAAGATCTTTCTAAAGGGCAGAGATACTCTAATTTAAACAGAAAGCACAGAGTCTGATCTGGAAAGGGCATCACAAAAGTATAACATGTCTAGTACGCTACATGGCCCTCAGTTGCTATTACCATTCATCTCAAAACTGAATGTGTATACTTACTGAAGCAAAAGAGCTGTTTGATTTGTAAGAAATTGTCACTTTTTTGTTCAGCGAGTACAATAACATCTTTAAAAGTGACTATATAGAGAACACTAATGTTGCAAAACATTTATTTTCCAAATAACTGGATATTTTCAGCTTTAGATTTAAATAATATTGTAAATATAGATTGCAGATAGTTGCATTCAAATTTTAAATATTCAAATAATAAATGGTTTCTATTGTTTTAACATCAAATGAGCATATTAGAATGAGTTTGAAAGAATATGAAGGTATGTGAATTTGAAGGTTGATTTCTAGTAGGGATGTCTCAATCAGGTTTTTTTTGCCCTCGAGTGCGAGTCCGTGTCATTTAATTTGGAGTATATACCAATACCGAAACCCGATCCGATACTTCTATAATACATAAAAAGAAATAAATAATAAAGAAGGGTGAAGAAACAGGTCTAGGATGTTCCTTATTTTTTATTTAATTTGCCTTATTTTAACATTCAACAACTCTGTTGGCTAACAGAGCACTAGGTAGCTTAAACGAGTAATAAATAACATAAATTCTCCACCTCTTGCAATCACAAGTTTACTTATCTCTCAGTTTGCTTGCTAGATCGGACACTGCCGCGGACAGAATTTAACAAGAATTATTTATATTATTTATTAAATTACCCAATATATTACATTTTTTTAAATGTCTACCCCTACCCCAACCCTAAACCCAACCGCAGTACTGTATTAATTATTGTTATATAGTGTCACAAAAATTATGCTATATTCATGTGCATATTTGCAGCTGTATCCTATCTAGACTTTACCACATACTCACGCTTTCCGTTCAAGCTACTTCCGTGTTCTACTTTGCTGGCATTTAACCAATAGCATCTCTGCAACAAAGTGATGTCATGCCGCACGCGTTGCTGTTTTTGTGTGAAGTCAAGAAAGAGGTTTAACTCTGTGCCACCGCATAACTAAAGATGTGTTAAAAAAACAATGAGAATATATTTATATATACTGTATATGCATATATATATTTGAGTCCTGATCGGAAGGTAACGTTCGATTCCGATCGAGTCTGAAACAACATGGTTGGGCCCAATTTCCGATCACGTGATCAGATCTGGACATCTTTAATTTCTAGGGTTCTTAAATCTATCAATTAATCAAGTGAGTTGAAACTGTAACAAACAGGACTGACAACCACTCATCCAGCCAGCAGAGGGAGCCCTCACCTGAATTCTGACTGCCAGTTCTTCGTTGGTTACTTCCTGTTTGGTGGCCATATTAACCTGGCCACACCAAACACTCAGTGCGAAGTATTGCCAGTATCTGCTGCCTTACCGAGCGTTTTCTCACTGTTTTGTTCTGCCTTTCTGTTATGACCTTTGAGCCTGTTTTTGTTGACTACTGATTTTTGGATTACTGTTTTTGCCTTGGTTGCCTTGGAGGACTTTCTGTTTGTTATTCTGAACTTGCATTCTTACCGACTCCGATTTAGCCTGGTGATTTGGATTTGTTTGCTGAGAACTATTAAACTTCTTGCATTTGGATCTAATCTGTTTCCATGTCGTCACCACCACCATTGTCACAGAAACTGTTAGTAATACAATAAAACAGTAAATTACAAACCATGGGATAAATGCAATAGAAAAAAAAAGATACAACAATTTAGCTAAAAATGATTACCTACAGTAACTCAGTCAAGCAATCAAATGGAAAAAAATAAGTATTCCCCATATGAATTAACTTTCTTTTGTTGTTCATTCAATGACAGCATTGCTTTAAGTCCAAAAGCTCATATTTACACTGACAATCATTTATTTACTTTCATAAAAACACAACAAGGTGAACGTTTTAACATTTTTATATATGTTTGTCCGTTTAAGTGCACACTCAAAGCCCAAAGTAGCCTATCTGTACCGGTCTTTAACTTCTTATCACACACATTTGTGATATCACACCAATTTTGAACAGCATCACTCTCTCTCTCTCTTTTTTAAAGTCATGTAACAGTACATGATTCGACAAAATTACTTTGCTTGTACAGTAGGTAGGACCATTGGTGTTAGACAAGCTGATCTGAGTATTAGAAACTGGTCTCCTGGGATTTTAGTGCACAATCACCTCTAGGGGTTACTGAGAGTGGTCTGAAAAAGAGAAAATATCCAGTAAGCTGCAGTTCTGTGTGCTGCAATTCTTTCTTGATGCCAGAAATCAGAGGAGAACTAGTTTAAGCTTTTAGAAAGGCAACAGTGTCTCAGATAACAGAAACCTTAGATTAATGTTTTTAAACTGATTTACAAGTCTGTCTTTAAAAACCATTTTGTTTACGAAATCAAAGCATACAAATGCAGTTCTCTTGAGCTTAAGAGTAAATAGTGTTAACTCGAATGCTATCTGAAGCTACACTCTTTCTGCTTGTCTAATTGCTTGTCATCTAGCAGGCAGTTAAATGTCATTTAGCAGGAGTTTATTATCCAGAACAACTTACAGTACACTAATTGCAAAGTTTCGCTAGTGCAGCAAGGGGTTAAGTGCCTAGCTCAAAGGCACAGTGTTCCTGCGACCCCAGTTGTGATCAATGTTGTGATTTCAGATCCTCTGCATCACTATACGGGGGTCCCATGGGCTTTCGTTTTCATTTACGTCTCAGTGAAAACACATTTATAATAAATTATCTTGCAAAAAACAGGGATGATAGTTTGCTATGATTGCTTATTGATATGAGTACACCAACACCAGTAGATATGTAGCTAATAATTCAGTAGAATAGCTTCTAAATGACAAACCATATTGCATTTACTCTGTAAATTGACAGAGAAATTACTTTTTGGTTTAAAATGGTCTTCCTATCACACATTATACTTGTAACATTATACACATTATACTGAAATGCCAACTATTGTATGAACATTATATTTTGATTGGGTATCAGATTTACTGATTTATTGAAATAACTATTAATTACAGATTATTAAGCTAAATCTTCATACACATGCATATATATATAATGGTTAAGGGAATGTATGACTGAAATGCAATACATTTATAATATGTATCAAGTTACCACTATTTATGTGCTGTGTGTCTGCTTTCTGTTATGCTAGAATGTTTTGTCAGCACTACTGATCATGCTTTACATTCCATATGGTATATACATACCAATTTCTGAAGGGTAGACATCTGTGTTGCTTGACAGTATGACAGAGACACATGGAACATATTTATATAGTCATCTGGATCATTTCAGAAGCTTCTGATTCTCTCTATCCATATAGTTTTTCTTACATTATACATACATATATACGCACGTATATGCCTTATAAGTGTTTTATGTGAGTCATATGTGACCCTGGACCATAAAACCAGTGTCATTTTATTTTCATTGATATTTATACGTCGTATGAAAACTGGATAAATATGCTTTTCATTGATGTATTGTTTGTTATGGTATATGACCAAGACGCAATTATTGGAAAATCTGGAATCTATTGTTTATTTGTTTGATTTTGCTGTTGTTGTTGTTGTTGTTGATGTTGTCTATCTAAATACTGTTGTCTTATCTAAATACTGGAAAAATTGTGTAAAAATTCAGTTTAAAAAGCACAAAAAAATATTTGATACATTTACAGTAGGATATTTACTTGCTCTTTTTATGTTATTTTATTTATTTATTTATTTATTTATACAGGGTCAATGTACAACACGACATGTTGTGCCAGAGTTAGCTATAAAGCTAATTTACATCTGCAGTCCCTGGGCAGGAAGTTGTAACAAATTTAACAGTAAAAAATAATACAAGAATATTATAAAAAACTGTAAAAAAAATGTATACTGTTAAAAAAATTACAGAATATTCAAGTGATTTTTATCCTTCCAAGAGAAATTGATGACCCATGCAATGTATTTTTTTTTTTTGCTGTTGCATGCAACATAAGACATTTATACCATTGTTGGTCAGTTTTTACCACTGTTGGCTGAGAGCAACCCACAAATATAGCAGTTTTAGAAATATTCTTACCCAGTCATCTTTCCATTGTCACTGAAAGTCACTGAAATCTTTAAACAAACAAGCAAGCAGGTGCTCAAGGCTCATCAGTGAACAAGGGCAACTAAGACTACCATGTCTCATCTGAGACAGCAGAAGGTCTAGAATGGCACAGGTCACACAAAATTTTAATCATATTAAAAGAAGGAATTTGTCACATTCACAGTATTATGACCCCTGTCCAACATTAAATTCACCTTCTATGTGAGCTTCGAAACTGGACCCTGTAGTAATGGAAGAAGGTTGCAATGAGTCTAGTTGTCTATTATATGCATGGTTGTGTATGTGCACACCATTTACATGTTACCTACCTGAATATTACTGCAGAGCATGTAAACATCCTTCATGACTGGTTTTTCAAATTAGAAGTGGGATTTTTCCTATACCCTGCCACACTATAGTCATTCTTGAGGAATAGTTGAAAAACATGATGGAGAGTGCAACTTGTTATCGTGGCCATCAAAGATTCCCCAGTTCTCACTGATTTCTACTGAGTTCTCATTTTAGTACTCATTCCTACTGATATGTGATTTTCGGTTTATTTTGAAAACGTAGCCATATATACCTTTCTGGACGATGCAAATTATGTAGCCAGAAGTATGTATTGGCTGCATTTCAAATTTAAAACGAAAGCTACAGGGCGGTATGAAGCCGTTCCTTTTCGCGCTTACCAGCTTACACCTTACCTCCGTGTGGACGCTTTCTTGCTGTTATCAGTTTGTCTAGTTAGCTCACCATGTATGTTGGCAGACTTGAGACGCAGTGAGGAGATGACCTCGATGACAGGGTTCGAGTCCGACAAAGAACGGTTCCAGAAAGCAAGTAAGATGAAAGCCAAAAAGTAAAATAAACAAGTAAATAACAGGGTAAGAATGAGGTAAAATCTGAAAATGTGGAAAAAATAAGGGGGCTTTTCTTTTTCTGGATTGCTTTTTAAATTACTGTCGGTTAAGTTAAGGGAAGTGTGTGGGCGCTGGTCAATCGGTGCTTTTTAAAACACTATCGGTTGGATTTATGGAAAAGGTGGGTGGGAGGATCGGTCTCAGCGGCCTCTGGTGGATTTATGAGAGAAGAGCAGGCGCGAATGGCACTCGTGAGAGAAATTTGAGATCTCAAATGCACATTCAGTGACCTCAAATTGGTGGATTCGCGAGAACAAAAACTGCAAAAAAAATGTAGCTAGTGGGACGTATTTCGTAATCTCTATAAGTGTATACAGGGCTACATTTTCGGAATGAGCCTGGGTTGGTGATTTTATGTGCTAAACAAACAACTTTAATCCAAGGTAAATCCACCTCGGAAGTACAGTACACGACTCAAATGATTATCTACTAATGTTTTGATGCCATAAAACACAGGCCGCCTTCAGTGATCTTGTAAATTCCATGAAGCTGTGTGTCGACACTGTTTTGCCAGCATGCAGAGGACTAACTGCATATTAGGCAGGTGGTCATAACACTGTCACATTGGTGACAAAGAGAGGTCAATTCCTATTGAAATCATTGAATTCTGGTAAATTTCGTAGGGGATTGATAAATGTGATAGCACTTTTAATGCCTTGGAAATGAACCTCTGCCTCTACTTTTAGGAACTCCTCTCACCTTTTAGTGTTTAATACCTCTTCATCACTTAATTTACGATGAAGCCAAAACACGTTTTCCCTCAATGATTCACAGACCTGATGGCCTACTAACGTACTGACATCCCCACTGTTTTACAGCCTGTCTCTCTAAGCAGAGCAGGACTTCATATTCTGGGAGTGATCGTGATGGTGGAAGTTCTAGCTATAACATAACACTGATGTGGGTGCATAATGTTTGGAGGCAGCAAATTCAAAATTCAGGATGCACCACCTACCTAAAAATCCCATAGAACAGTCGGAACCCCTTAGGGCTGTTCGACCACTCAGGAGTGGGAAGTAGGAGAATGAAATGCAGAGCGTTGGCTAAAAAGCAAAGCTCTATTACATACAGCCCATAATGCCGGGGGTATAGGATGTTAACACAAATGCAACTTTTTAACAAGCCTTTTGTTTTTCTAAATGTCAAATATTCCAATATCAAAGCATAAAGTCAGAACATTGTTGATATAAAAGGAGTTTTTAATATTAGTCTTTAGTAGTGAGAGCACCACTACAAATTCCATTGGGAGTTAAAGTGTGTGCTGACTTTGTTTTGATATTTTGTACAATGTTTTCATGCAGCTGGTATCAGTTGTTTTCATATTTGAGTGCTTTGCAGCATTTGTAAATGTCAAATATTGAAATTACATTCCACCGGTCAGGAAATATACTATACTTTAAATGTCGCGTTTGAATATCCACTCATATCTTTTAGTAGTTATTTCTCTAACGGAGCAGCTATAGAATCTCAACTTGCCCATATAAGCAAACCACTGCCCGGGACCTGTAGCCCTCATCCGAAGGCTCCTTGTGCCCCTTTCCTGATTTATTTTCTGTATTACTTAGCTTGATTAATTTGGATCACCTCACCGCTTGCTCTGAACAGTCAATCTCTTCATTCACACCCAGGATCAATCTGTCATGAAGAGTCCATCACTTCACTGTTAATGCCCTTCTTCTTGAAGGTGTCATTTTAATAAAATAGCTATTAACGAGGATTAAAATTAAATGTACAAATATCCTGCCCAGCTCTGGTGGATGAACAGGCTGTTTCAGCAAGTGGGGGATGGATAAATCTGAGCTAATGAAGGCTTTTAAAGAGATTAATGTTTCACCCAAGAGAAGCCAAGTCCTGCTTGGATGCTCTCTCTCTCTCCATCTCTTCTGCTCAATCCATCTTTCCTTATTTTCCGGTGTTTGGGGCTACTGCAACAGGTGCAAATGGGAATATAGTGCCATATCCGCTACACCAATTTGCCCAATAAGCCAACAAACAAATTAATATATAAGTTTCACACTAATATTTCTTTAACCTTAACTTTGATTAAATATTCTATTCACAACTGTGTGCATTGTCACAATATTTACACTAATCAATAATACATTCTTTTTTGGTCAGATCTTGTAATAACAACAGGCCTGCTCCAGCACAACTTATGATTTTCAGTGTTGAACAGGTCAATTTGTTGTTAAATACTGTGTGAAAATGAAGCTGTCTTGCACCATTCTAGCTTTGTATTATTATTGTGCAATATGGGTATAGAAGGGTATAGAATGGACCGAGAAGATCCCCAGCAAAAAAAAAATAAATAAATAAATAAATAAATATCTGTCATTTCTCATTAACAAATGGTTAAATCACATTCTGTACTATGTTTTTTCCAGTTTTATGCAAGGCTTACTCCGAAAGACACAAAAGTGAAACATGGGTGGCAAAAGCATGTGTGGATGGCAGCAAAAAAAAAAAATGGAAAGAAAGAAAGAAAGAAAGAAAGAAAGAAAGAAAGAAAGAAAGAAAGAAAGAAAGAAAGAAAGAAAGAAAGAAAGAAAGAAAGAAAGAAAAGTGGACATGAGGATATTATAATATAATATTAATATTATATATAAGAAAATTGTAAGTCACTTTAAGTCAAATTTTCTACTGAATGAGTCCTACTGAATTAATTTTAATACTGGTAACTGGGGCTGTGCAATTAAACAAAATTCATTAACATTAAAGGGGGCTAATGGCCAATTTTAAGAGAAAATCTATGCTTTTGTAGCTCTTGGAACATGGCAATCACCCAGTTGTATAAAAAAGCTATAGACTCAAGAGGTTGTCAAAATAATTGTCAAAACAGCTAGCCAGAAACTGTAACTGCAATAAACATCCATTCATAGACAAATATGTATTTGTTGTTAGTCCCTTTTATAAATGTACAATTATCGGAGCACTTGATTAACATTTACAATTTTTGAATGTTATTGTATCATAAAATATATATATATCAAACCAATTATCTTTTAAAAGCACTCTTTAGACACATTGCAAGCATAACCTTTCTCCAAAATAAAATAACATTAGGTTGATGAAGTAATTAAATACATTTGCATGCATTGTGACACATTCTGTTTGTCAAAAGTAAGTTGTATATAGTGTGATAGTAAAGTGTCCATAAGACAAAGGAGTACAAGTGGAACTTCAGAATCAGAAAGAGATTTATTGCCAGGTATGTTCACACATTCAAGGAATTTGTTTTCATGACAGAGCTTCTACAGTGCGACAGAATTACAGAGACAGGACAAAAAACAGATAGCAAATATATTTTAAAAATAGAAGTAATGAATGCAAATATATAATTTGACAAGTGTGTATACAATGTTATATGTGCAGCTGTTATGCGCAAACTGCCATGAAAAGTATGTTGTTAAATAAGTGTATATGTGTATAAAAAGTGTATAGCAAGTAGTGATGTTTGTTTCACAATTACTATCATCAAGTGTTCATGAGATGGATTGCCTGAGGTAAGAAACTGTTTCTGTGTCAGGGTGTTCTGATGCACAGTGCTCTGTAGCGTCGACCAGAAGGTAAAGGTTCAAAGAGGCAGTGTGCTGGGTGTGAGGGGTCCAGAGTTATTTTGGCCCTTCTGCTCGCTCTGGATTAGTACAACTTAACATAGCATGTGAGTCGGGGTACAAAGGAGTTGAGGGCCCAAACAAAGTTTATTAATAGCTTAATCAGGCAGGCAATGGTCAAACAGTAACATTAGAGTAATCCAAAAGCATGGGCAGCAAAGCAGTTGAATGGTCAGTACAGGCGGCAAAACAACATAAAACAATGAACAAAATCCAAGATCAAAAAAGGAAGGACAAGACATGGAAAATGCTTAGAAATGTTTCAGAGGAACAAAACTCAGCACTGTGTGTGTGAATGTGAGGTGTATTTATAGGCCTGGTAATCAGTCTGTGATGAGCTTTCAGCTTTGTGTGTGCAATAAGGGCGAGAACTGGAACTGGTGTGTGTGTGTAAGTTGCATGATGGGATTTGTAGTTTTCCAGCGATCTGCAACTGCTAGATCGCTACTGATTGTGTCAACAAGATTGTACCATTTTAAAGACTAACCAAAAAATAATTTTAATTGTGTTTTTATTTTTATTTTTAAATTTATATTACCAATCTTGTTTTATTTGAGATTATCTTTGGGAAGGATGTAATCACATTGCTTTTTATCCTGAAATACGAAGCATTTAATCTATTATCATATTATTAGTATGTTAAGGTTCATGTGTATGTGTATGTCTTCCTGTACTTTAGAGAGGTGTAAAAGTAATTTCTTTGTAGTTTAATTCATTTGAACTCGTGGCATTACTGTATGTCATAATTCTGAGACATAATGTTTATTCACCATGTCAAACACAATTGCTATTTTTCCTCTTTTAAGTTGGCACATATTGCTGAATGGAAAGTTAATGGCTATTGTATTTCAGCATCTGTTTCCAATATGATGCTCTGTGTCAGGCTCATTTGGAAACTGATTATTTGAGGATTAAATGGAACCTATTTCCTTAAATTGATGAATTCATCCTCTCTGAAATCTAAAACAAACATAGGTAGCACAACCTATAATTAGTCTGAACGATTCAGCACTTAAACCTATTAGCCACATCTGTCAGAGGAAAAGAAAAGGAATGGGAATATGTGCTTAGTCAAATGATATGAGATTTTTATAAGGGAAAGTAGAAAGAAGGGGCTGAAGAGTTAAAAAGAAAAGTAATGGTGCATAGCACCTACAGTATGTCCATTCAAACAGCAGACATTGATTAGAGATCATAGGTTAAAAGCTTTGGCTGGCAACCACTGAACTGAAGCATCTTTATCATTGAATACCTCAGACCAGATGTAAGTAAACATTGTACTCCTCTTTGACCCCTGTGGTCACTGTACACCTCCCTATAGCCAGACAGTCTGAGGCCACGACGCTCAATACAACAGCTCACCCTCAGCCATGATCTTCAGACCCATTAGAACAACAGTCGTAAAGCTCTCACAGTATATGGACTTCCTTTTGTCTTCAATTAATTTACTTATGAACAGACTCCAAAACCAACATTTTGCTGATGAAGAGTGATTTCAACTCTTTAATAATATAATAATAATAATAATAATAATAATAATAATAATAATAATAATTAATAGCTTAAATTTAACAAATGGACCATCAAAATAAAGTGTGACCCTTAATTTTAGTAAACTAGCAGGATCTTGTTTAGAAATGTATGAATCACAGAACACTGGAATGTGTTAGATATTAAGATAATAAAACAGAATATAGCTGCAAGCAGCAATTAAGGGGCCAAGGTAAACACAAACAGAATGCGGAGCTCAGCATGGCAGAGAACAAAAAATAAAGATTTTTAAGGTCATATTTTGGTGATTTTGGTCATAAAAGCTGAAAAACTTACAAACATAAGCCTGCAACTGCCCCTTTCATGGTCCCTACTAGTATTCAAAGCTCCCTACTCCCTAAGGATAGGAAATCTTTATCTCACTTCAGACCGTTCATTGACAGATTTGGGCAAAGCCACTGTCAGCAGCACCTTCACACACAGAGGACACTTACTACAGATGTGTGGTATCAAATAACATTACATCTGCAAATAAATACAGTTTAAATTTACATATCACACATTAAAGTCCCATTTAAATGTAATTAGAGTTTGCAATGCAAACCGAATGTGATCGGCCAGAAGACTGACTGGTCACAGGTCAGGCCAATCATGTTGAGAACCAGCCAATTTGTGTATTTCTAAATGTAATCATGGTGAAATATAGTCCATGATGGAGTCCACTTTGCAGGGCACTTAAGGTCAAGTTAGAAGAAACTTCTAAAACAATAAGAGAAACATATAGTTTGAACATGTAGAGGCATGAGCCGTGAGGGTTTAAAACCTGGTCTAGGAGTTTTTTAAAGTAACTTTTCAAAAGACACCAAAAATGGCAGACACGAATTTCAGACAATTTGGGCAAAAATATTACTAATGTTCTTGGCACTATCCAGGGAATATATCATGATCAGATTTAGGACAATGAACCAAATCAATGAAATCCACTTAACTTGAATTCCATAACTTTTTGTTGATATGGCCTAAAGATTCTAGCTTAATTAATTTTTTTTATTTATTTATTTATTTATTTATTTATTTATTTATTTATTTATTTATTTATTTTTATTATTATTATTTTTAATTAATATTTTATTTTTGGCACACTTTTTTTAATGCAGAAAATAACAATATTGTCATATAAATTGTCTTGAAATAAGGCATCAGATGGGGAAAAAATTTAAAAGTAATCACAAATACAAATAAAATGAAAACTTTGGACAGGCAGTGGCGCTAGAGGAATTTAGCTAAAGAATTTGCTGTTCACAATGATCGAACTAAAGTCTGTCTATATGCCAAATTTCATTACTTTCCCATTTCTATTGTCTGCCTCAAGTGAAGACTCGAATGAAGAAGTAGATGAAAAATAGTTGAGAATATGATAATAAGATGGAATTAACTATATTATTTTGAACCTGTAAATGAGGAATTACAAAACAGACATAAGATAGAAGAATTCTGTCTTATGTTCAGGTTCTTGTCATTCACGTTTAATGTGTAATGAAGCTTCTATTAAAAAACACCCAACAGTGGGCCAACTGTATGTATAAATTTTTTAAAGCTCTGCACATTTTGTTTATACGCTATAAACAGCCCTTAAAATGCAAATGAAGGAGAAATCCACTTTCACCACCTGCTGGTGCTTTTCTGTGTAGTTTAGGGATTGTACTGCCCTCATTTACACTTCATCAATCATAAGCCTTTATTTAACTATTGAATTTATGTCGCCTAAACAGATGATGGAATTCTGACATGGTTTTGTTGTGGGCTTAAACAGAAATTAATTAGATCATTTGCCACATTCCATACTGGAAAAAAAGAGAAATTGGACTGTAAGACAATATTCATCATCAGTGACAGGAGTGAACATTATATGAAAGAAAACTGATTGATCTTGATGAAAGGTGTGTAGTAATGTTTCTAAGGGAAACAATAAATGTGTGGATCCTGCAGTATATATCATGCCTGAAAACTGCTCAACACCAAGCAACACACAGATGGAATCAGCAGCTTGAAGGGGACTCTGTGCAGTTCACCCAGGCCTACAAACAGTTCCCATACTTGCTCTTAGCCTAAGCATTTTAGCGACTCTTATTATCTTGAGAATGATGATCAGGTCATGCATTTCCAGGGATCTTTCATCCACTGCATGTGCAGCAACGGCAGCTATATACAGTACATTTTTTTAAATGAAGGGGAACAGCCTCCACTCCAATCTAGATCTCCCTCTACCAGGCAAATTTATGCCTGAAATAGTCTTTTTGTCTAGTTGTGGCCTTCTCGTAGGGAACACTTTTGGTGGTAGTGGATCGGCGTCATGCTTTTCTTTCCTAGAAACGTTGGAGTCGAGGCTACTTCTCTCCACCTATCAGCCACCTCTTATTCCCTTATGGTGTCTCTCTTTTGTCCTGGTGGGACTGCAGGAGCCCCTTCTTGATTTAGTCTAGCTTAAGATCATGTTTTCTGACCATGATTACTTCCATCAAGTAGGTCTGGAGTGGCAGTCAATGTTTGACACGCAAAGTTTCTACCACTCCCTACCAGGACCAGATGGTGAACTTGCAAAAGCACTGCCCCAAAGAGGCAATCTTAGATCAAGAGGCAATCTCATGATCAGGTCATACATTTCCAGGGATCTTCCATCAACTGCATCATGGTATGCAGTAGGAGTGTCAAAATTAATTGTTTCTTTGGGGCACCGTGATGCAGGCGCAGGCTATTGGTATCGGTTCAGAAATAATCATAACCGGTTAATATGTACTGACGTCATTTATCTCATATGCGCTATGTCGATGCAGAAACTACACAATTTCACTGCATGTGTGTTTGCTGGACAGTCTTTCACTGACACTTTCACTGACACAGCAGAAGCCCCTATTTCACTGCTATTAAGAAAATGAAAGTAAACTCCATTTCTCTCTCTCACTGTGGCCCATTTGACCTGCTGGCATAACGTTTCCTTTCCCCTCAGCTGTTACAGTGATACTTCTGGATACAGACACAAGTGTGTGTCAGCAGAGCAAGTTTTCTCCTCCGCGTCTATCATGGATCAGCTGTGATCGCCACTGCCATTTATAAGCTCCCGAGATATTGAATTGAACCAAATCGATGACATGATAATCGTAACCGAACCGATCCAACCTAGATCTCCCTTTACCAGGCGAGTGTATGCCTGAAATATTATTTTTGCTTTGTGGTGGCCTTCACATAGAGAACACTTCTGGTGATAGTGGATAGGCTTCCTTCAAGAAAAGTTGTAGTGGAGGCTGCTCCCCTCCATCTATCTTCTGTCTCTTACGCCCTTATGGTGTCTCTCTATTGTCCTGGTGGGACTGCAGGAACCTCTTGTTGAGTTAGTTTAGCTTAAGATCTTGTTTTCTGACTGTGATCACTTCCATCAAGAAGGTCTGGACTAGCAGCCAATTTTTGGTAAGTGATATGTGTCCAGAATTTAACTCAAACAACCACATGATCACATGATCTATAGACCCTGGCCTAAATATGTGCGCAACGTTTCTATCACTCCCTTCCATGACCAGATGGTGAATTTGTAAAAGCACTGCCCCCAAAGAGGCACCCTTAGGTTTAGCATTGTTGTGCATACAGAATGGGTTCTGCATCCTCTTGCTTTCACTTATTTATATAAATATACATCCCATCCACAGACTTTTGGTCAGAAAGTGGACACTGCCTTGTAGTACCATCACAAAGAGACTCTAAATCACTTTCCAGAACCTTCTAGTTTACTGTTCCTTGCTGGTGGAACAGACTAGTGGAACCACATACAGACTGCTGAATTTGGGATGTTGATTCAAAATGCAACTAAAACTTCAAAACTAAAAAAACTATTAATAAAATAAAAAGTAATAAAATATATAATTTCTACTTAGATAGTATTTCTCTAACATAATCATAAGCTTTTTATTATTATTAGCACAATGAATCGCTTAATTCCTTCCTCAGTGTAGAAGTCACATTGAATAAACGCATCTGCTAAATAACCAATGATGTCTTATCCATATCCTGCACAGTTTCATAGCCAATACCCAGAGCTTTAGATGCTCTTTGAAGAATCTAAGCAGCTCTGTCTCTACATTGAAGGTCAAAAGAAACGAATGACTGGCTTCAAGCAGAGGTGTGCTCACTGTATAGTGGATGCTATCACGTTGGTTTACGAGACACAAGATGAGCTGTTCTCCATGATACTAAGGTCTCAATCCACTCTGATTGTTGTCTCCTGCTGGGCTTTGGCACATAGCACCTTTCTATAAGACATTTGTCCAGTTGCTGGTTGAGCAACAACTTCACAATATTTTACAGTCTCCAGCTTTAGCCTGATTCATCCTGTATGCTGGGTATGAACTGGTAATTTCCTGGAAAAAAAATCTGGCTCTGTGCCTTGCCTGAATTTCCATTGCCCTCCAGCTGGGGATGCGAGCATATTCCTGCTTTTCCAGTGAGTTTCCTAGCCAATGAATTCCGGTTAGAGTTCCTCCGGCATTTAAACTCAGCAGAGAGGACTCATAAGTGCTTCATGTGTGAACGACCATCATATAGTCACCATCTAGTAGTCCTGGGGTCTGATTTAAAATGCCACTTCCCATGCAAAAGTTGTGATCTATAACATGACATGCTGTATGTAAACTCTAAGTGAACATATTTGACTTAACTGTTTACTTAACCACTTTAAAATATCATATAAACCCTAATCATGAAAAAAAAATAAATTGAATGTGCAGCATTCTGGCATATATTCACTTTTAGGAAGATATCTACGCAAAGTTTTATAAACAAGACTCCTGGGCATGATGGCAATTATGAGGGTCTTCTCAATCTGTTGGACTTTTAGTGTAACAAATCGATTATCCTTATGTCTCATGAATTAGGCAGTGATGCAAAGATGCTTATTCTGAGTTATTCCGATGGCCAATTTACATATGATGTCTTGTTATAAATATTTAGTAGTCATATTTAATAAATGAATGGTCATAGCATATCGTGCTGCCTCACCACATGCGTTCTAAACTGTGTTTGGTTGGTTTCATGAGTTCTAAGACAATTTAAGTGGAGAGAGCAACAAAATGACACTACATCAATTCCAGATCACGCTTCGGTCATCAACGCTTCCTTTAGACTATTACTGATGGCAGTTTTATTCAGTGGCATTTTGTTCTTGTGAAGTACAGTTCATAGCCTTTTCTTTCAGGTGTCTGTACAGAAAGAGTGTGAAATGGCAGAAAGTGCAAGGCATTTTAAAAAACCTCCTTCACCTTTTTAACAGAAACCTGTTAAGTGAAACCTGGTGTGCTTCTTTGAATGAGACACATCAACCATTTTGAAATTAAAATGCTCAAAAGACTTCATTGAGTTGGTGCCTTTGGCGTAGTGGAAAGTGCACTGACGCATGCACTCTGGTGTTCGCGGTGACCCGGGTTCGATTCCCACCTTGAGGTCCTGTGCCAATCCTTCCCCTCTGTCTGCTTTCTACACTTTCCTGTCAATTCTCTCTACTGTCCTGACAAAATGAAGGTGAAAACCCCTGAAAAATTATATATATATGTATATATATATGTAAAAAAAAGACTTGATTGATGTGTGAATGGCCATATATTTAGCATTTAATGTGTGTGAATTTTCAAAAGAACATTTTGTAATTGTAAAATGGTCAGTCTCAAATTTTACTTTAAATGTGGTCATCTACATATAAAACAATACAATTCAATTGCTTCTTACTAAGGCTGATTTTATTTGATTAATGTAATAAAATATGATCACCAGTTTGTCAATCAAAATGTCTTTGTTTTTCTTTGTAATGACAGCTGAATTTTTAACAACTTTGAGCGTAACTTCTCAACAATTCCCCAAATGTTGAAATACTGTTTTGTCTGCCATGGATGCCTGTAGGGCTTGTCTTGAACATCATAGATTCTGTGCCTCTGTGCCGATGAACACTTTTTATATCTGACACTTTTTTATTTTCATTTTTATCATCATTAAGAAAAATTGCACAGCTAAGATATGCTTGCATCATTCACACACTTGTGTTAGCGTATTGTGTTGCAGGAAACCCCTGTCTTACAGTGAGTTATTTGCTCTTCTTTTCTCTTAGGCTGGTCCCATAGCTGTGGAGCCATGTTCTGGGAATAGTGCTGCTGTGCAAACATTGCTGATGAGTCTTCCACGGGCATCTTCTGGAGTGTCTCCCCCTGGTCAATGTGGTGAGAATTCAACATTCACTCTTAGCTTTGCTGTAGATGAAGATCATCCACATGCGTCTTTAACATGTAGTTGTGTACTTGTTAATAATTTAGATTTGTTCGGTTTATTTACATACCCACATGCTTATTTTTCACTAAAGCATAAATCTTTAAAGTACAATTTAAAATCACATGCGCATTGACTGTAATCAAATGCTGAGGAATATGGGCAAAAGTTAAGCTTAATAAGTATGAGTACTTATTAAATATAGATTTGGGAAGATCATTTTTAGATTTGGCATGCTTAAATACTTGTTTGTTTGTTTGTTTTTTTACTTCTGAAACAATCTTTTAAACTATTTTTATAAAATCACTTGTACATTGACACAAAACCTTGAAAATCTAATTGTAATTTTTATTTTCGTTATTATTTGTATTATTTTTGCAGATTAAAATGCTTTTTTCACTAGAGATTCTCTTAAGCAAACAGAACAACAATAGCCAGAATCAAACCCTGGCTAAGAAAACTTTGGTCAGAGTTTCAGCTTAACATATAATTGTTTATTTACATACTTATTAACTAAATTTTGAAAAATCATATGTGCGCTGATCACAATTAAGCTGGCTGAGGAATGCGGGAGCTGTTTTCAGTTTACCATTGTTATATAGTAGTTTCATATATAGTATTTTATTTACATACATTTTTCACTAGAATATCTTTAAGTCTATGCTTGATTAGTCTATGCGGATTAGACTAGTTTTAAAAAATACCATGTGCAATCACTGAAATCAAATCCATCAGACAAAATAATTAATCCCTTGAATTATTAGCCCCCCTGTTTATTTTTCCCCCACATTCTGTTTAACGGAGAGAAGATTTCTAACACACATTTCTAAACATAATAGTTTTAATAACTAATTTCTAATAACTGATTTATTTTGTCTTTGCCATGATGACTAAATATGAGTAAATAATATTATACTGCACTTCTATAGAGTTTAAAGTGACATTTAAAAACTTAACTAGGTTAATTTGGTTAACTAGGCAGGTTAGGGTAATTAGGCAAGTTATTGTATAACAATGGTTTAAGTAGACTATCAAAAAAAAAATTACGCTTAAAGGGACTAATAATTTTGACCTTGAAATTGTTTTTAAAAAATTTTAGACTGCTTTTATTCTAACTTTCTTTATATATATATATATATATATATATATATATATATATATATATATATATATATATATATATATTTCGATATATATATACAGGGGAGCGCAAGGCACAAAGTAACGAGGGGTAAAATGTAAGGTATTTATAAGGTATTTGCTCAGGGTTAACTATGCTTCCAAGGATTTCACCTCAGTGTCAGCAGACGTCGTCCTGCCAATTATTGAAAAAGTTAAGCGAAATTTGGATGAGAAACACAGGAGAAACCATTTATGCAGCATAAAAGTATTTTTTGTTATGGTCGAAATTTTTTTTTACAAAAAAAAATCTGTGAAAGTTTGTTAGTGAAATCTTATATTGTTGTGATTACTGTCTTCTAGGCTAAAACATGTAACAATTTTGAAAGATGTAAACACACAGTGACTGCTAGCTAGTTTTGAGGAAAACATGACACAGCGGGGTTAGTTGTAACATGGTGTTACAAACAAGCCACACACTGTTGGACACCAATTGAACTAACAAAATAATTTTAGAATTTGAAGTGTAATGTTGGGAAATTTTTATATAAAAATATTTTTTATAGAAAATATTTTTTCATGGAAAAAAATAAGTTTATTGCTAATAATAAAAATAAAAGCTTTGTATAATAATGGACAATAATGCAAATAAATCTAAATGTGTTTATCCAATAGATAAATAAACATGCTGTGCTATGTAGAATAAAAAAATGAGCTAAGTACTGAGGAAATTTAGCTTAAGTAAACTGGCTTTAAATGAATTGTGTGAAATCTGCCTTTTTAAGCATGTGTTACAACTAACTCTCTGTCTGTTACAACTTTTAAATAGTAAAATTTTTACTGCTGCCACTTTTGGCAATACTGCACAGCAACCATAGGTCCGGCGATCATAAAACCAGTGCTCATTTGTAGGAGAGGCTTGTGTTTTGTTGGTAAAAAACAATATGGTTTGTCTAACCCCATTACTCTTACATTTTTGGCCAAAACCAAATAGTGTTACTTTGTGCCCCGCTCTCCCCTACACACTTTTTTAAAATTAATATAACCCAAGCATTAATTTTAAGATACTCTCAGCAGCCAGATGGTGATTTTAT
Organism: Danio aesculapii; assembly: GCF_903798145.1. Taxonomy (NCBI): domain Eukaryota; kingdom Metazoa; phylum Chordata; class Actinopteri; order Cypriniformes; family Danionidae; genus Danio; species Danio aesculapii. The sequence continues at coordinate 41,330,563 of NC_079447.1, read as the reverse complement.
GTCATCTAACAGTAACAGCAGGGACTGAGGCTAACTAGCCAAACACTGACCCTTTGGACTGTTTGACTGTCTACATCCCTCACTTGCATACCCTTCCTGATCTTCTCTTTTTTCATTGTCTCATTTAATTGTCGTTTTCCTGTCCACATACCCAGTTCCATTGTCTGTGTGGTGTGGCTGTGTTCATCATGTTACTGTGATGAATGAGCTGAAAAATGAGCTGCTGTAAATGGTACTGCAGCAGGAAGTAGCGGTTCAGAGGCGCAACACTTTCAGCTCTCTGCAAGCCAAAAACATCTTCTGACTGCAATGTGACACCAAAGGAGAGAGACAAAAAAAAAGAAATATGAAGAATGGGAGGGGTGGGAAAAAAGGAGAGGGAGAGGAATAAAGGATTAAAAATGAGGTGAAAACATAAGATAAAATGTGTGTTGGGGGTCCAATAGTGCTGACTGATCAGAGGAATAAATCTGACAAGGATAATGTTATCCCCGAAGAAAATCAAATCCAAATACTCCAAAACACTCAGTAAATGTATGCCTTTATCCTTTAAGCCAGCACACTAACTCACGCTCGCTCCTAATACCTGCTTTTTGATTTAATGAACACTGGCATATGTGAATCTGTCGACTCCTGCGCTGCCTCTCACGATAAAGACACAAAAGGCGTATTTGGCTTGATATTCTGTTGTTGAAGGCATTTGACAGATTTTTGGAGATGGTTTTTGGTGAGATTTTGGATGCCTTTGTGTTTCACGGACACACACAGCGAGAGTGAATCATAAAATGTGCTGCAACATTTCACCTTGAATTATGTTAAAATTTAGACTGAATTGGCCTGCAGCATGTGGGAAATGCCACTTGTAGAAAATGGAGAACATGTAAACAAGGTTTGATATTTCATCAGTGTTCAGAATTATGGTTGCCCGAAGGTCTGATGATGTATGCGTTTCTTTAATGGGAAGTGTGTTATTGCTGCACCACTTTTTAAGAATTATGAATGAATAATAATGAGTGACAAAGATGATTGGAGGAGTTCTCAAAGGAGTCTCAAATATTTGCTTCTGGGCAAATTTAGTAACCACACACACATATGCACTATATGCTGCACTATATGCACCACTTGTTGTTTGCTTGATCCGTTCATGAAATGCTCAAAGATGGAAAATGGCAATGAAAACATCTGAATGTTGAGCTTTGAATACTTTAAAGACTACTGTGAACATGCTGGGAAATGTACAATTCTTCAACTTAAGTTTAAGGACAAGTGGGGAGGAACAAAAAAGTATAGGCTTCAGATAGCAATTGCAGAATTGTAAACACACTTAATGGAAAACTAATACAGATAAATATAGAACTTTTTAACTTGAATGAAGACATAAAGACATTGGTAGAACTTACTGTAGGCCACTATAGACAAGTTGACTGGTTCACATTTACATTTGGAAGATGCTTCATTCTGCAAATCAACACAAAGGCAGTACACACAGGAAGTGCTAATTATACAACAGAACTGTTAGTGCTCAGAGAATTAAAGGCTAGAGTAAGGGAGTTTTTTTTTGTTTGTTTGTTTTTTTTTTGAGGGAAGTGAAGAGAGCTTCTACAGGTGGTTTGTCAAGCCCACTCACCTGTGTGAAGCATATGAAAATGCATTAGAAAATGCATTAGTAAAATTCAATGCATTAGAGCTGTAAGTTATTGTACATGTTTATTCAAAAAGACTGCATTTTAATTTTGACTGAGAAATTACAACCAAAGAAAATCAAGTAATCTTTTGTTTCAACACAATCTACACACAAACTTTAAGACAACATTAGAATTTACTTCATTGATGAAGTAGTCCTTTTTTATTGATATAGAAATAAGTTTTTCTTTCTAAAATTCCTCCCTAAAAAGTAACCAAAAACAAAAATTTTACTCTTAAATGTCTTAATGGCTCATTCCTTCATTCAAGAATAAAGTAAATGGGTCTCATTCGAATGGTCAGTTGAATCATTAGTTCACTTAAAATTATGCATAATTAAGGTGAATTGATTTAGCAACGAATAATAGTTGTTCATCTTTTGCTTAATATTCTCCTTAGGAAAAAATGGCAGGCAATAAATATAACACAATATTAACTTATTATTTACTAAAATGGTCAATCTACTTGCTTCACAAAGACGTGTGTTCTTGACTATACATAAAATGTAGTTTAATATAATACGATAAATATATCAGTTTGCAACATCACTAGCACAAGCTGTTTTTAACATCTAAAAATCAATGGAAGTGAATGAGGCCGCAAGTCTCTGGCCAAAATAATTCCAATGGCTGCCCCCTGTGATTAATATCACATTTGGAGCTGGAACTAAAACAGCACCCTTGTGGTATTGCTTAACGTCATCAAAAGAAACCTCGTACAGGGTTATTTTTGTTTCGGTATCTTCACTTTAAATGTCATATAACTGCTTATTATAGGCATCTTCCATCATGTTTGTCACCAAACACCTGTATAAAATGCAAGATGGCTTACATAGGTCTGGTGTGGGACAGGGTGGGTATGTTAATTACAATGAGAGTAATTAAAAAAATTAATAAATGCATTTAATAACATGTATAAAGAACAATCAAAGCCTCACAAGTGTGGTATTTTTTTTTTAAAGTTGCAGAAAAAAGGTAAAGTAAGGAGATATATCAATACATAAGGCATTTGATGTGAGTAGTAGTTTTAGTTTATGCTTTTGCTTTCGTCTGAAAGCACTCAAGAGGAGAACAGGGAAGGGTCACACTAGATCAAATCTGCACTGTGAAGTGCAAACAATTTGTCTCTGAAGAGCAATCTATATACAGAGTCAGCTTGACAGTTTTTAGTATGGTATATAAACTAAAAATCTATATATATGTATGCCTCGCCTTTGTGCAAGTTTTTTTTTTTTTTTTGAAGTAAAAGTTGCTGTGTTTTTAAATGTTAGATTTAGATTTAAATTTGAGAGGATTTGAATTAAGAAATTGTGTGTGTGCTGTATTACACACAGTATGGATTAGTGTCGGAAATAAATGAAGACTTGTGGCTAAAATGCCACCAAAATAAATACATTCATGAAAATAGAAACAAAAATGGCCAAAAATTCCATTGCACAATTAACTGTACTATTCTTTTCCCTAACAGAATTAAAGTGAAATGTGAAAGCAGATGAACTGTCAAATTGTGTACTGCATCGAAATCTGTTCATGTTGCATCAGCTTTTTTTTTTTTTTTATGTTTTGACATATTTTGGTATTTTCATTATATATATATATATATATATATATATATATATATATATATATATATATATATATATATATATATATAGTTTTACAGCACTGAACATTCTGCTCTGTTGCACAGTGGATAATCCGTTTCTTTAGATACATTTCTGAATTATTTCATGATACACAGCATAGAAACAATAAAATCAATTCACTCCAGCATGAGTTCTTGACAAAGTGCATCACTTGCACCAGACAAAAGGCATGTTTGGACTAGACTGTTTCCCAAACATACACAAAAAAGAGCAATGATCAATAATAATTTTCATCATAATACGTCAGTTCTATCCTGTAACGAGTTTCTGTTTATACATGTTTTATTGTTTATATTATATATACAATTTGAAACAGTTTGTTGATGACAATATTTCTAACAAATTGTTTTCTTAGTAATTTAAGTAGCTGGCAACATTTACAATGAACTGTAAGTCAATTAAAAATGCTCTTGCAAAGGTTTAAAGGAGAAAAAATCCAAATCCCTTAAAATTAATACCTGGGGCAAACATTGCCATAGAAAAGTTCAATCTTGAGCCTGGTGTGGATTGTCAAATATATTCAGCTGCTGAATTTCTCTTTTATTTTTTAGTCCTGTGAACATGTTTGGCAGCAGTGTAGTGTCTTGAGATTGTCCTTTATTGTTGTACTTTATACTATTTGTGAAGTTCACTTTGTCTTATCCATGATACTGATGGCAGTATGCTGACTTCTAAATTAGTATATGTGTATTTAAAGTCAGAGACTTTTAAAGATGTATACTATAAAGAGTCAGATTCCTTTATTTTTTCAGATATATTTATTTTTGTCTCTGCTTCAGCCTCAGCAAGGGCAATATATCAGACAGTGGGTCTGCATAAAGCATCAGAGAGAATAGACCAAGTCTCCTCATTCTGCTTGTGGGGTTTATATAGCAGACGGTCATATGAAGGTCACATTGCTCTTGAGCACTGGAGTAATATCTTTTTTTTTTTTTTAAAAGGAATAAATATTTTCATCCAGCAAAGATACATTAAACAGATCACAATGACAGCAACATTTATATTTACAGCTTCACAGAAGATTTATAAAAAAATAAAAAACATTTTTTGTTGTAAACTTTATTTATTGAACACAAGTGAATAGCATCCGTTGTATACAAATGTCCAATTTCTGCTTTTTTTTCCCTTTTAAACACTTTTATAAAATATTTAACCCCAACACAACCCCTCCCCAAATACAAACATACACTCTGTAACACGGGGAGTGACACAGACAACTGAATTTTGGATCCACTTGCAGGTTTATTCGAAATCAGGCGAGCGATGGTCAACACAGGTGCAAACAGATGTATAAAGGCAGTCCAGAATCGTTATCAAATGTAACAGGCGAGAGGTCGGAAGGCATGCGGCAGACAGGGAGAACTAGGTAAACAAGGCAAAGATCAAAACACAGAGAAACAAGACTAGGAGAAACGTGTTGTAATGTCACTTTACAGAAAACAAGACTCGGCAATGTGAATGAGTGTGTGTGCTGCTTAAATGGTGTTTGTAATCAGTCCTTGACGATCCTCAGGTGGTGCGAGTGTAATGAGTAGAGACTTGGAGCAGGTGTGAGTGTGTGTGTGGCATGACTGAATATGTAGTCCATTAATGGCGGAATTGTAGTCCATGTGTGTTTGTGTGTGAGATCCAGCGATCTGGGAGTTATGATCGCTGGTGATCGTGACACACATAACCAGCCTCCTTGTAAAATATATAACAGATAACGAAGTAAAAATAAATAAATAATAATTATAAATAAAATAAGAAAATATATACATACATATACATAAGTACATAAAGTAATAATACATCATGGGGCAAAGTAAATTAAATAAAGAAATAAATAGATAAATATATAAAATAGTTACATTAGTTGGTTACGTTAACAATAATGTGCTACCTACTTCTTGGTTATTGTGATTTTAGTTGTGCTGAGGTTGGACCAATGATTCTAGTTTAGGGCATGACAATACCGGAGTAAAATGCAAAAGTGAAAGCTAAATCGGACCATTTAATCATTTCTTAAATAATTACTTCAATAGGTGTTAAATCATCAAAATAATTTAGTAGTGGGCTTTAATGAGTATAAAATTATGAGTTTAGCCTCTGAGAGAAAACTTAATCTTCTCCAATTTCAGAAGACTTAACATGTCGTACAACCAGACTTTAATTGAGGGTGGTTGGAGTGTCTGACCAAAAATCAGTTATTAGAAATCAAAAGTCTGATTTCTAATAACTGAATTAATTTTGATCTTTGTCATGATGACAGTAAATAATATTTTACTAGATATTTTTCAAGGCACTTCTATACAGCTAGGCAGGTCAGGGTAATTAGGCAAGTTATAGTGTAACGATAATTTGTTCTGTAGACTATCGGGAAAAAAATGACCTTAAAGGGGCTAATAATTTTGGCCTTAAAATGTTTTAAAAAAAATTTAAAACTGCTTTTATTCTAGCCAAAATAAAACAAATAAGACTTTCTCCAGAAGAAAAAAAAATATTATCAGACATACTGTGGAAATTTTCTTGATCTTTAAACATCATTTGGAAATATTTAAAAAAGAAAAAAAAAACTCAAAGGGGGCATATATACATATATATACAGTTGAAGTCAGAATTATTAGCCCTCCTGAATTATTAACCAATGTTTATTTTTTCCTCAATTTAAAAAAGAGAAGATTTTTTTTTCAACACATTTCTAAACATAATAGTTTTAATACCTAATTTATTATAACTGATTTATTGAATCTTTGCAACGATGACAGTAAATAATATTTTACTAGATATTTTTCATTGATAATATACAGTGACATTTAAAGGCTTAACTAGGTTAATTAGGTTAACTAGGCAGGTTAGGTTAATTAGGCAAATTATTGTATAACAATGGTTTGTTCTGTAGACAATTGAAAACAAATATAGCGTAAAGGGGGCTAATAACTTTGACCTTAAAATGTTTTTTTTTTTTTTTTTTTATTAAAACTGATTTCATTCTAGCCAAAATAAAACAAATAAAACTCTCTCCAGAAGAAAAAATATTATCAGACATACTGTGAAAAATTTCTTGCTCTGTTAAACATCATCTGGGAAATATTTACAAGAAAAAAAAGGCAGTTGGTTCTGTCACAACCAACTCTTAACTTCTGATCAATGTTGGATGAAATTTGTTACTAAATATGTGTGTTTTTTTTTTTTTTTTTGCTCTTTTATCATAATTATAATTTTTATAATTATTATAATTTTTCTATTTGTGTATATAATTTAATGTTTTTAATAAAGAGAAAATCTCCTGCTTGGCTCAAAATTATATCATTAAAAGAGTTAAATTATGTTATATGTATAGGGATTTTAAATATTAAGTAATTGAGTTATTTTTCGAAATAAAAAAGTAAGTTAAATAATTTTTATTGTTATAATTAGTAATTAACGTTTAATTACTTTTTTGAAGTAACACACCTAACACTGTTTCCATTTTCCTATTTTTTAGCTGAACCCTCACAATCACACACACACTTACACATGTGAACCTAGCATGTCTCACGCTGACAGTCAGGTGGAAACAGCCGAGCAGAACATCTGTTTGTAGGATAACAGATTGATTCTCCTGCCAGTACAACCGCAGTTCTCCAACAACATACAGTATCAGCAGAGCACTCACAAACACAATCATGCTTTTCATCCCTCTGTGCTTATTCAGATGAAGAAGTGCACAGTCAGTGACTGGGGCATTCAATGAGAATTTAAAGTGAACAGCAGTAATAAGAGATGAAAGTCATTCCAGTCTTCGTGTTACAGCTAACATTTCTGTCAAACATTGAACTCCTATGTAAGGCAAATCAGAGTGCAATAAGTATGACATAATGCACAGTCATCTGGACATTATTGCAAAATAAACCCTGACAGGGTGATTTAGACCCTGATGTGATAAACCCTGAAGGGGCTTATTACGTGATAATGGCCTTATTACATTTTACACAGCTGCATTTATCAAACTGTACATTTGTTTTCAATATTTATTAGAGTAGAAATTATGTGGGAAGTAAGGTAGCATGTTTAGCACAAAAAAAATTGGGGCGTCAAAGCTCACTAGCTCCTGAGGTTTTGGGTCATGTGCACAAATTTGGTCACTGGTAAAGACAGTGATGAGCTTGGTTGATTTCATTTGAGACATGACATGACATGAAAACATCCTCAAACAGAACTAATAATTTTCATATATTAAGATTTTAAAGTACACTATAAATAAATCATTTGAATGTTTCATATATAGCATCATGGTGGCACAGTGGGTGGCACAATCACCTCACAGCAAGAAGGTCACTGGTTCGAGCCTCAGTTGGTTCAACTCAGTCAGTTGGCATTTCTGTGTGCAGTTTGCATGTTCTCCCCATGTTCGCGTGGGTTTCCTCTGGGTGCTCCGGTTCCCCCCACAAGTTCAAAGACATGTGGTACAGGTGAATTGGGTAAGCTAAATTGCCCGTAGTGTATCTGTGTGAATGAATGTGCATGGATGTTTCCCAGTGATGGGTTGCAGCTGGAAGGGCATCCGCTGCGTAAAACATATGCTGGTTAAGTTCTGCCGTGGCGACCCCTGATGAATAAAGGGACTAAGCCAAAAAAAATGAATGAATGAATGAATGAATGAATGAATGTTTTATATACCAGTAACATGTCAAACATTAAACAACTATAAATGTTTGCTAGATTGTTCTTGTCTAGAGTTGTTTGTTCATGTTAAATATGAATAAATTACAGTTTATTTTTAGAAAAAAAAACATCTCTTGTTTGTCGTTATGTTTGATGATGTCATTCCCGTGATTCATGTTTTGCGCTTCTGAACTTTCATTAAGGGAGCATAGTTTCTAAAAAGTATCCATGTCATCTTTTCCATGTGATCTTTTTCAATTGTTTTCTAAAAGTTGGTCATCCACTCTGAAATGACTGAAAACACGTTCGTCCCTGTATCGCACACGTATGAGCTGCATCATTTTGGTCTGCTCTTTATGTGTTTTTTATTTACCTTTATTTCCTTCAGCTCTTTGAAACATTGCAGTAATAAGTTGAAAAAAAGCATAAACAGACAGAAAGTATGTCCTTTGAAAAAAAAAATCCAACTATCTATTCATAAATCACATCTTATAATGGTAGAGTGATTATCTCAAGCAAATGCAGAGCATCCAAACACTGCGGCATTTTTTCTTTTCTCTATAAATAAAACTTGTATCAGAGCTACAGCAAGGGTTTGTAAGTTGTAGTTAGTGGAAGGGGAAATAACTTGTCTTGCCTCTTCCACATCGTTTTAAAATGTGTTTTTTAAACAGAGAGCACCCAAAACAACTGCTGTACAAAATCATCCACCGTTTTAGCTGAATTGGTCACATGCCTAAAATGCGTTATTGTTTTTGAAAGCCTCTGCTTTCACAGTCCACTCTGCAACTTGAAAAAAATGTTCAGCCTTTTCAAATGTATCCACTTTGGAGAGGATATTCAAAAAGATACGTGTGCGTTGCCTAAAAACACCACCTAAGTGTTAAAAAATGCCAAAATTTGTTTTTTAACAAAAATGTATTGATGTGGACATGGTCTTAATTTATAATCATAATATAGTAAGTTAAATATTTAGATCCAGGCAGCATGGTGGATCAGTGGTTAGCACTGTCACCTCACTGCAAGCAGGTCAGCTGGGTCAGTTGGCATTTCTGTCTGGAGTTTGCATGTTTTCTGCGTGATTGCGTGGGTTTCCTCTGTTTGCTCCAGTTCCACCACAGTTCAAAGACATGCGCTATAGATTAATTGAATAAAGAAATTGTCTGTAGAGTTTGTGTAAATGAGTGTATGGGTGTTTCCCAGTACTGGGTTGTGGCTGGAAGGGCATCCGGTGTGTAAAACATTTGCTGGAATAGTTGGCAGTTCATTCCACTGTGTCAACCTCTGAAATAGAGACTAAGCCGAAGGAAAATGAATGAATAATTGAATGAATGAATGAGATATTCAGATGCATTTGTCAACATCTATACATATATCAGTGCTGCGTTAAAAAATATAACAGTATTTATGAAGGTTTGTAAAACTTAGTTTAAAAATACTGTATTGGCATTCTTATTTAATGTCCAACCTATTTTGTTTCTGCACTGTTAATTTGTGGCTTTGCTTGTTTGCCACACTATCCTAATTTGTGTTGCTGTTCAGAAATTACCATTACACTTTTTTCCAAAATTTTGGCACAATTCACTTAACATAGGATGGCGTGGGGATTAATAAGCCAGAGATCTGGATACAAGTTTTAACCAATTCTTCTCATGTAATGTCTCATAGTGCCATTGTCATTGTCATTTTAAATTTAAGTATCTTAATTGCGTAACTGACAAAAATTATGTACCTATATAGGGCTTTAGTCAATGTCTGTGGTCTAAAAGTGCCAAATTATCATTTATTTTATTTTCAATTGTAGGGTAAATCTGGCCCATGAAAATTGAGTATTTTTGTTAATTATACTACCTTTGACCCCATCCATCAATGCATTGGTTTGACGGCCATGACATTGGCTGATTGTATATCCTCTCAGAATGTTTTTTTCTCTGTGTTTACGAGAAAGCCTGCAATGTCTCTGTACTGCCTGTTTACCCTTTTAAAATGTCCATTTAGTGCATTTAAAGCACAGTCAGCACCGTGGGGAAGTCGCATAGGGAGTGAATGAGAGTGCAGTCCTTTGATAGTTTTATAAGTGAGCAACAAAGCCAAATTGATTTTATTCTGACCTGTTTTATCTGCAGCTACAATCTGTCATGGCAGACTGACTTATTTATAACCCTTTCAAGCAAATGCATTTTGGAGTACTTCAAACATATTTCTCTTGGTGGAATTATAATGCTTATCATTTTGTAAACAAAAATAATATTCCAGGTTGTCTTGGCTACTGTACAGCACATTCCATTATTACTGTCATGCAGAATATAAACTATTTCTTGACACTACGAAGAGCACAGTTTCTACTGTAAGCTGCACAAAAAAATTGAGAAAAAAGTAGCTAGACTATTTTTATTAAAATCCAGCTTTTCCATCAAAGGAATAAATTACACTTTAAAATGTGTTCAAATATTGTATATAAAGTGTATGTAAAATATGTATTTGAATAAAAATATTTTTATTAATGTTATTAGCACATCACAAGATACCTTTCATGTTGTATTTTAATTTGGTCAAAGAATGCATTTTTAGCAGACATAAGAAGCTGGTATTGACCCCAAATATTTTGAATATTTGTGTACAAAAATGGTGTCACGATCACCAGCAATCTAGAGACTGCGGATAGCTTGAGAACTACACACAACCCATGTTAACAAACTACAACTCCCAGCATACACCTTACACACATCGTTTACTGATACTCACTGATTACACACACAGCTGAAGAATCACAATGGACTGACTTCATGGACTATAAAGACAGCACACACACACATTGTTGCTTAGTCTTTATATGCTGTTTCAAGGGTTCACACTTAGCTGATGATTATTTATAAAACGTATTTTGCATGCTGTTCCAGGAGAGAGCCCTGAGCTCATAAGATCCTCGAGCCCAGGGCTCCCTCCCGTTTGCAGGGTAAAAGGGAGTTTGAGCCCAGGTAGATCTCAAGAACTCCCCTGCTGTTTGTAGCTAATAAACAATTAGGGATTCCTATCAAGAGAAAACTTCTTACTAGGTTCTTACGTCTATGGTGCTGATTTGGATTAGTCAATTAACTTAAGTCGCATGTTTTTGGATGGTGGGCGGAAACCAGGGAAAACTTACGCGAGCACGGGGAGAACATGTAAGCACTGCACAGAAACATCGACTAGCTTGGTAAAGACTACAACCAGTGACGTTCTTGCTGTTAGGCAACAGTGCTAACCACTGGGCCGCCGTGCCACCCATCTAGGAAAGTAGGAGGAGTAGGGGTGGAAGGGGGGATTCTTCAAAACGAAGATGGCTGTGGTTATGGCAATTAGGAGACTTAGGAATCGTCTGATTGGTGAATCATGAATTGGCTAATGCGGGACCAGCTGTGATCAATTATAAGCACGTGATCCTCTCGAAATTAGTTTATAAATAAACTTCACTTAGTGAACATTACAATGCGTTTCCCTTACCTTGCCTTGCTGCGACATAGTTAGCCGACTGTACTGACCATTCACTTGTTTACCGACCACACTTTGGATTACTCTGCATACACGTATTTGTTTTTGACCTTTGCTTGTTAGACGGTTCTCCTAATAACACTGCAATTGGATCCTCAACTCCATTGTCCAGCATTCTCGCAAATGGACATAATATTTTTTTTAAATAAATAAATAAACTATTTTTGTAGTAATTAAATAAATTATTATGCAATACATATTTTCATTATATCACAGTAGACAAAAAAATGACATTACAACATACACACACCATGTTGTATTTATTATTAGATTTATAATTTTGAATATACAGTACAAAAAGGAGAAAAGAAAATGCTTTTCTTTTTTTATTATTGATCATTTTGATAGATATTTATTCGATATATTTGATATATATATTAGAGTTTTTTTCATTCATTCATTTTCTTTTCAGCTTAGTCCCTTAATAATCTGGATTCGCCACAGCGGAATGAACTGCCAACTTATCCATTATTTGTTTTACGAAGCGGATGCCCTTCCAGCTGCAACCCATCTCTGGGAAACATCCATGCACACTCATTCAAACTCATAAACTACAGACACTTTAGCCTACCCAATTCACCTGTACCGCATGTCTTTGGACTGTGCGGGAAACCGGAGCACCCGGAGGAAACCCACACGAACGCAGGGAGAACATGCAAACTCCACACAGAAATGCCAACTGACCCAGCCGAGGCTTGAACCAGCGACCTTCTTGCTGTGAGGCGACAGCACTACCTACTGCGCCACTGCGTTGCCTATAGAGTTTTATTCTTTAAAATTATTTCAATAAAATGATGCTGAAGTTATATTGAAATGTTATCATAACCTAGAACTACTTTATGGCAGTTATAAAAACACAACAGTAACACCACAGTACATGTGCATCAGTCAACCAATTAAAGCATTCATCAGTGCTACAATATAGACACACATACTGTAGATATTTTTGAAAAACTTTCCAGCACAGAAGACAAATTATTCTGTTTTCCATCTATTCCTCATGAAGCTTCTTTCTGAGAAGAAAAAACTAAACAGAAGTGTAATATATGTGTTCCGCTCTCGTTGTAAACATGTTATTAGCAATTATGTATTGTAATTAGTGGCATGACAGGTGTTCAGCTGTGCACGTTTGAGTGCTCAAAAATTGCTCTCAAGGTTACGCTGCATACAAGTACACACTCCCACTTCCTCTCTCCTAGTATGTTGTTTATGAGATGTAAAGTAGCTAATTGTGCAGCTTGTTAGCAAGGACACGTAGGCACAGACCTGTTTGTTGTGTTTCTTGGTGTTTTCTATCTGTCTCACTCATTCATTTTGTGTTAAGAGGAGCACATTTGACCTTATCATGCAAGTAAATGGGTGAATGCCTAGTCATTGCAGCAAATCAGCGAGCGCTGATAGCAGGACAAAGAGGAAGATGGGAATTGTGTTGGCACTCAAATACTTGCATTCATGAATAAGGCTGCATTAGTGCTGCAAAAACACCAGCTCTGATTAGGCTTTGTCACGCTGTTTTATTTATGGCTCCTGTGCTTTTTAAGGAGATAACAAAGTGTAGAGCAGTTCTAAGGAAAAGTACTTCGAAATTAGCTTCGCATGTTACAAGCTACTCATTTAAAAGTTAAACTACAGGAACAACTCTTAATAAAGTAGTTAGGGCTGGAATCGTGTACACAGCTTTTTCACAGATTTTTGTTATCTGGATGAATTGATTATTGTTGCTGAAAGTCACATCCAGTCTGCAGAGTTTGAGCATACTGTAAGAACAGATTTCAATGAAAAGTTTCCTCATGATTTACTCAGTGTAAATGACTTTTTTCAGACGAACACAGTCAAAAAAATTAAAAAATAAAAAAATAAAAATAAAAATTATATATATATATATATATATATATATATATATATATATATATATATATATATATACATATATATATATACATATATATATATATATATATATATATATATATATATATATATATATATATATATATATATATATATATATATATATATATATATATATATATATTCAAATCTGGTGCTTCCATATTGTATAATTGTTGAATAGTAGTTTTTATTTTGAAGCATCCAAAAGCACAGAAATTCATCATCAAACAAGCCCATACACCAGCAGAAGGTTAACATGTGTCATATGAAGCAGGTCATTGTGTTTTTTTTACAGAAAGATGAAAAACTTTGTAATTATAAACTTTCGGTGGCAACCAAATGCACACAATGCATGACTGAATTATTAAACATGACACATGGCATAAGATGGATTGATGCATTGATGCGGTATTGTAAAACTAATATATTGTTTTATGTTGTACATAATGCAGTGTTTCCTTTAGGATTTTTTTTCCAGATGTGGCGGCAGGCCTTTACACAGATCTACCAAATACCTCTGGCATTATTTCAATGACAAATGTCATGAGCGCAGTATTACAGGTCGAGATTGAATTCATGGAATACGAGCATGCAAATCTCTGCTTGTGCACCGATTTCCTCTGTTCGTCCACAAAACTTCTTGCGCACCCTCATTATATACGCTGCTCAATTGCAGATTTTCTTGTGCGCTCAAATAAATGCTGATGAAGTGCGATTCAGTGAGTTTATGTGACAAGTATGTCTCCAAAATTTATTAGATTTGCTAGGAATATTTATGAATGTCTCCAATAGACCTACAGAGCGGTATTAATGCTTCCTGAAGAAAAGTGAAAGAGCTATAAACTCCAGCAAGATAAAGTCATTGTATGCAGAGCCATAGACTTTTATCTATAAAGTATAATTATGGAAACTGTGTTCATTTTAACTGAATGCTATGTCATGTTTGCTAGCCTCACGCACCTGTCAGTCAGTCAGTCATGTCACCTTAAAGGGTTAAACAAATAATGCACAGCACTACCACGGTTACAGAAAAGCTTGTGCTGTTATACTTTAATTACCTTTTAATATGCTTCGGTGTGATTATAACCCACTATTAAAAAAAAACAACAACTGAATTTTTTGAATGAGAAGCTGTAATGTAGCCGTGGTGGGATGAATTTTGAAAGAATGGAAGAATGAATGTAGGGGAAACCATGTAATGTCTATAAATGACATAACATGTTCTCTGGTATACAAACTGTGTGATAAGTGGTTCCGGAGCAGTGTGTATGTTATACAGTAAATGTTCGTCACACATAACGTGAATTACACGGAAATCAGCAATTGGAGTTAGTTATTAAAATATTGTAAATACTTTATAACAGAAACTCATTGATCCACTTCATATGACATGCGCTAACCCCTTGCTTCACTATGGAATCCTTTGGACACCACTATCCAACACCATTATACAGCGTAGAAGGATAACATTTAAAACTACAATATGTCGATTGTGTTTGTCTGGCAGAAAAAATATACATACACCAAACATTGGTGTAGTAAATTATGGGGTAATTTTCATCTTTGGGTGAACTATTCCTTTAAGTAGCTTCATGATACATGTTCAACATTCTCCTGTACTCTAAATGTGTGTGTAATGTTGTTATTAAATCTGTTATTCCACATTTCATCGTTATATCTCACGTGATAGAGTAACACACAAGACTACAGTTTAGACAATGTTTGTGAGCCTCTGCATAAAAGAAATAAAATGTTTAAAATAGCATAAGGGGGAATAAACAGCGGCATAATTGTCATTTTTGAGTGAGCTATCCAATTAATTGCTGTGGGCCTCATAGCAGATAGTTCAAAACCTCTTTGGTCAGCAGAAAACTGTAAGGCAAGATCTGAAGGTCTGCTAATATGGAAAGTGATATCAGCTTTATGCAAGCTTTATCATAGAAATGAGCAGTGAGTACAATTATGAAATATGCCACATATAGCACAGTCATTTCAGCTAAAGAAAAATAAGATAAAACTTTTTAATCTCATCTTTTCTTCACTTCTAAACTCTGTTAGCATACATTACTACACTTATGTTTATATATAACTTAACCACTGTTACAGTTATTTGTGCTGTTATGTGTTACAGTAAACAATAAACAACAAATGTAGCACAATGAAATCATACTATTATATGTGTATTGTTTTTTTAATAACGAATATTTTAGGTACAATGCTTCAAAATTAATTTAAAAAAATTAAGTAAACATTTAATCATGATGGTGCATGCTTTAAGTCATTTCAGAGGACTTTTAATTTCACAAGTAACATTAAAAATCATACATTTTTCAAGACTTGTTTCTGCATTTGTTGTGTTTGAAATGACTTTAAAGTCTGATGTTGTGCAAGCATGCAAACACTGATGTGAAAGCACTGTTAGCCGCTGTCACCTGTGCTGTCAGGCTTGTGTTATATGATAAACTAGGGTGACTACATGTCCTTGTTTTCCAGAGACAGTCCCATTTTTTGATATCCTGTCCCTACTGAGGCTGTTTCTATAAATTTCCTCATTTAACAGCATGTTCCAAACCAGTGGTGTCCAAAATGCCACTGTTCTGCAGAATTTAGCTCCAGCTTCCCTCAACACACTTGTCTGGAAGTTTCTAGTAAGTCTAGTGAGACCTTGATTAGCTGTCCAGGTGTGTTTAATTATGGTAGATGCTAAACTGTGCCAGACAATAGCCCTCCAGGAGTAAGACTGGATACATCTGTTCTAAACTGAAGAAAATGCACTGCTAGCAGCCCAATCAAGAGCTGGCACTGTTAACGTGAAATGTACAGTTCATGTTAAAGGTCCCGTGAAGTCGATTTTTGACATAATCTCAACCGAAACATGTAGAGAGGGTGGGACATAGTGTAGCTCCTCCCCCTTTAAAACACAGCCAATAGTTTTATCACAGCTTTGCCAATGAGCGTGGCTGATATAAAACACATCAAATGTGAAGTGTCCCAAAGAGGGCGGGGCATGTCAGATACTAGAGAGCATTTGATTGGTCAAGATTTGATAAGACACTGAAATTTGAGGTCACATGAACATTTTTTTTTTATCCATTTAGGCAGAAGTGACAAACTACAAGCCTAACATGTTTATAACCACTTTACATCTCCTAAATGCAAATGTTATCACTATTTTGCTGCACACTAGCTCATAGATACCATTAAAAAACTGGCAATACTGATACTAACATAAAAGAAAGTATGGGACCTTTAACATAGAGTAAACAGTTTGTATGATACAGTATGACTTTTTGTAAAACAGTATATACTGCATATCTATGTACAATGTTTGTAATAATCCAAGCATTGATGTGTTCATGCTTACTTTGTATAAAACAATTAGTTACTTTGCCTAAAAATAAAGTAAGCCCATTGTAAGTTGTAACTGTTGAGTTGACTTTACATATTTATTCGTAATTATGCACACACTTCATTAAATTTTGTGTAACACTTGTCATCTTTTCAATAAAGCAGCATGAGGACAATGAGCTCAGACCAGAGCAATGCATTTATTCCATATGGATTACTAAACCAAAGAACATTTGTTTTCAAAATAGATCATTTACAACTGTATGTCAGATATGTCTCTCATGCCTGTGAAGTAATTATTTGCAGAGATTTTGCAGTTTTTTTTCTGACATGTTTGCCAAATATGTTGACAGAAGACACAGAAAGAGAAAGCATTTCTTATCTGTTTTATTAATTTTACAAAAAACATATTGTTTTGTTGTAGTTATAATTATATATACAAATAAAAAATATAGGTACACTGTACACTGTCAGATACACTGTATTTTTAAAGTTAGTGTAACCTAGTTAACCTTGAATGTAACTTTGCATTGGAAGATTTTGCAGGGACACGTTCATGTGGCCAAATATAAATAGAAGCTCTAAATGAATCTGTTAGTGACAGTGACATTAAGGCTGCGTTTAGACTGCAGATCTTGATGGTCAATTCCGATTTTGTGACTGTATCTGATTTTTTCTGATGACCTGCTTACATCATCTTTTAAAAGTGACTCATGTCCAATTGTCTGCATTTAGACAACTGCACATGGCAACCATTAGGTACCTTAATGAGATGTCCATGGCATGACGTTTGCATGTGATGTATGAAACAGTTTTATATTAGTTTATATTGGTTACCTGGCGGATGTTGCACTCTCTCTCTCTCTCTCTCTCTCTCTCTCGCTCTCTCTCTCTCTCTCTCTCTCTCTCTCTCTCTCTCTCTCTCTCTCTCTTGTTAACATGTGTAAATACTTATGCTACATGACAATATAAAACCTTTTTTAGTCCTTTGGAACTCTGGTTTGGGACTCTGCTGAACTCTGTTCCAAAATTGAAGCGTCAGAGTTGACGTCATTTGCTATGGTTTTTAATGACGTGCGACTCGCATTGACAGGTGAAAATTCGATCTACCTGCTTACACTGCAGACACGACAAATTTATTATATCGGATGAATTTCCACATATGAACAAGGCCTGAATCTGAGTTTAATATATCGGAATCCATGTGATTTTTTTTTTCCTGCTTACACATACATGGGCCAGATCTGTGCCACATGGAAGAAAAAAAATCATAATTGAGTCACTTGAACCATGCAGTGTAAATGCAACCTAACATTTTAGTCCTTCTACACTGCTGAACCTGAATCTTAAACAATAAATGGCAACTGAGTTCATTAATCCATTCTTACTCACATGTGTAACATGGAGGTTAAATGATGTTGTTGATGGTGGTGCAGCAAACCTCTTGTCCTGACAATAGCTTGTCAAGTCATTATGACTCAAGGAAACAGAAAGTCAGGTTGAGAGCGTATTCCCTCTCAGAATAACCTTGGCGTCACACTGAGGCTGGAGTGTTGGTGATTGCTTGCGGAAAACACTCATCAGCTGGAAGAGTGACCTTGGCATGGCGTAATGACACTTTGTGAAGAGGCAGGTGGTGTGAAGAGGACTCGCTTTAGACAGCTGCTCGCTCGACTCCCGCCGAGACATTCTTACGATTATCTCTGGAACCCGTCTCACGCATTGCTCACGGCCAACGTGGGCTGCGGTGGAAAGAAATTTACGTTTCATGCGGACAAGTCAGCGTCCGTTTCCAATAGCGCAGGAGCTGTGAAGTGTTCATTTACAGTGATGCATGTCTCAGGTCAACAGAGTCTTTGTGATTACCTTTAATGGAGTTCTCGGATTCGCACATCCCGTCTGAAAGTGCAGAATTCATCAGGGTTAATCGCGCACGCGGCTCACCTGCCAAAGATCACAATAATGAGTTTGATTTTCCATTAGCCGAGAGCACTTTAGCCTTCTCCTCATGCGCACCTGATTTGATTCCCCCTCACAATTAATTCCCTGGAAATGGACATCTCTCCTCGGAAGAAAACATTTTGTTCCTTGGAAGATGCTGTGCTTTTGTCATGCACAGGGTGTGCTGTAAATAAATCCAGTTCATTTAAATATTGGGTCAAGAAGAAGCATTTGAACTTTGATATTTTGAAAAGGAAATTGCAAGAAATTACACTAACAATCAGGCTTTAGTGAATTAGAAGCTTCATTGTTGTGAAAAAGTTTGAGATAAAGTATTTGGCACATTCCTTCTTTCTCTTTCTTTTGTTTGTTTGTTTGTCTGTTTGTTTGTTTGTTTGTTTGTTTGTTCGCTCGCTTACTCATTTATTTACTTATTTTTCTGGGTTTTTTATAAGAAACTACCACACCATGACCACAACATATGAAATAACACAAACAATTTCTGATTGTGAGCTGCTGTGATATTGACCGACACATGTCTGTTTGATTGTTTGTTGCGAGTCCATTTGCACTCATGCCCTTCTCCTCACCTGCTGCCCTCCTTCTCTTTGATGCTCACTTCCTTCCTTTTCTGTGGTCTCCTCCTTCTCCCCGCAGGCATCACTATCGCCAGCGCTCTCATTGATACGTCTCAGCAGAGGCCCGGCGACTTCAAAGACAAGGCCTTGAGTCTAAAGAGCCGCAAACAGCAGCATGCGGTGCACCAGGGAACCTGCGTTTGAAGCAACCGACTGACCCTCTCATTCTCATCTTTCTGTTCTTCTCCTTCTCGTCCAGCAGATGATGAGAGAGCAGCTCTTGAAGTGTAAATGACAAAGGAGGGTCGAGACATTAGTAGTCGTGTGTGGCTCCTCCTGAATTGCACGCTCCATAGTGGAGCACCTATTCCCTCAGTATTGCTTGAACCTCTGTGGAGGACATCTGCATTTTGATTGCACACATTGGCTTTCTGTTTTTCCGACAGCTGTTTCTCAAAAAGGGAGGGAGTGTGTGAATAAGACTCACTCCAACCCAAAATAGGAACAGGTTTCATGCCAGAATTAGTCATGCGGTCATGTATGTCGAGGTATTGAAAATAAACCTTGCTGTATACGAGGTGTCGGTGAGTGATATGTCTGTTGATGACTCTGTATTTACTGTTAATAATGGTCTGATTGTATGATAAGTTTAATTTTGGAGGTCAAAATTGGATTTGTTTCGGAGAACTACAGTAACCCACCAAGCAATTTTATGTTTAAAAGACACTTAATAGACATCTAAACATAGGTGTGTTGATTAAGACAAGGCTATATTTCAACTGTGAGTGAAAATCTATTATGGCCCGTTTCCACTGAGTGGTATAGTACGGTACAATATGGTTCACCTTTATCAGGCCAATGGTACCCTTTTGGTGGGCGTGCTGTACGATAGAAAGTTTCAATCGACATCATTCTCGCTCAAGGGAATGTTAAAGTAAAGCTGTACGGGTCGTTCACATATAATACGAGAAGCTCTTCTCACAAAACAGATGCTTTATACACATAAATACTTGTGTATAAATGTTCATTACTAACCTTTCTATGAAGATGATTTGATTATAACTACAGATCAATGATACCACGTCTGTGATTATATAAAATAAATAAATTAGTATAACATATATGAACACATACAGACCCTTACAGTATCCAGTATGTTACCAATTACAGAGAAACTACACACAACATACATTTAGTCCTTATTTGGGTAAAAAAAAAACACACACAACAGATAGCCCACAGTCAGTGCAAACCTCTCATCTGTATCTTAATATTCACCAGCACATGTAACCTCTTGTTAGAAAGTAATTCCGTCATTCTGAATTCATAATATTCCAAAAGGTGATAAAATAGTTAAACATGGCAGTTTACGTTCATCTTTTAGGTTGCTGTAAAAATCATTTGCTCCTTTGTTTTTTCTGGCTTCTTCTTAGTGTTTTAACGCTTCGCTCTTAAGTTTGTCCCTTTTGTAAGGATGTCAAAAGCACTTCAATAATCTCGTGCACGTTATTATCATCAGCTCAAGAAGTTCGTCATTTCAAATATAGACGCACGAGCGACCTTGGGCTCCCTGGAGAAAGTGAAACCGCTCGCGCTGTAGACAGGACACGGCAGATTTTGTTCTTCTTGAATTTGTGGCTGTTCATCAAGACGACTAGGTTTATTTAAGCTCGGCTCGACAATGGTTTGTTATTATGTGTATATAGTATTACGATGTAATGTTTGTGTACTTAAAAATGGTGCGTCCTTTGTTTTCAATCTTACAAGCTAGTGACGCATCCCTGTAAACCAATAGCATTCAGCTGCGCATCTAGCTCTGCCTTTTAGTACCCTTTTGTCATGCTTGGTATCATTTGGAAAGGGTACTTAAAAAGTGGTACAGTTCACTTTTTGGAACCTTTTGATAGTGTAAACGGCCATAAAACCATACCGCTCAGTGAAAACGGGCCATTAGATAGTCCAACAGAGTCCAGTTTGTTCCTGTCTCTTTGATGACTAGTATTTTTGGGGGTTATTGTTAGACATCTATTAGATTTTCACTGAAAGCATAAATGTAGCTTTGTTTTAGCCAAAACATCTATTGCCGAGCAGGTGTACGACATCAAAAAACACGTCAAAAATGCTAAATGATTTGATGTCAAAACCTTGACGTCCATTTCACATCCACACATTCATGCCTATTTGACCACCAAAATAAAGACATAAAAGTATTATAATAAAAGAGAACTTCTATTCAACTGAAAGCTTCATTACAAATATCAAATTTACACTGGGTTTTGATTCCCTACAATGCATGTACACTACCTTGATCAACATCTAACTTTGGCATCAAAAAAACATCAAAAATTGAATACAAGAATGTCTTGTATATTAGATTTGTGATGCCATTGTTAGATGTCAATTTGATGTAATTTTTACATCAAGGTGGACAATTGACATCAAAACCATTAGCATTTTTGTGTGTTTTTTGACATCAAAGTGCCTACTCGGTAGACCTGTTTTTTAACATTAGTGTACATAAGATACATTAGGGTACATTTACACAACAAAAATATATTAAATACATTTTCTTTTGCATTTTTGTTAGTGTAAATACAAAACAAAATGTTGTTTTATGCATTCCAGGACAGTAGAAGTTGATGTCACTTTGTAAATAAAACTTCAAAACCTTCCTGAAGTCTACCATTGTTGTTTTAGCTGTCAAGTACTCATGCATGTCTATAGATTGAATATGTGATATGCATGTGCATGATGTCATTGTTTACATGATTTTGTAGCTTACAATCATGGAAATCACCTTCAAAATTACACACTTTAAAACACGTCTGCCAAAGTTATGAAGTTAAGTAACAGGCAAAATGGATAAAACATTCTTGGCTTTTAGCTGAAAATGTTGTTGTGTAAATGTACCCTTAGTGCTCAAACAAGACAAGCACTTAATTAAAGCTTGTAGTCTATAGGTGCGTCCTAAATCGCATACTTATACACTATTCTACGCCATTTTGTATAAATAGTGTAAGTAGTGTATTCACACTGAAAACTATAAAAATAATAAATACCCGGATAATGCACTTATTCAACCGTTAAAATGAAGTGTGAAATGTTGGACACTCAACAGGCACTGCTTTGCTCACTTAGTGGAAGGAGCACAGCTTTCGGACACTGACGTTGGATTACTTTATTTATTTTGGATTGTAAATGCCGTATTCTCCTATGAGAGTGATTATACCACCTCCTTATGGTGAATGCGGTTACACTCATTGCAGGTATCATTTGGTAGTTTGGTCATTCATTTCGCTAATTTGATCAAACGTCATCCGGGATTTGAATTTCCTTTGTAAAAAAAAAGGTTAGTGTTCCATTTGGGATGACATTACATTCTTATACTACGCTGTTGAGTGTGTACTTAAGTGCAAGAGTACATAGTGGATAAGAGTATAGTGTGCCATTTGGGACGCAGCTTGTGTCTTTTAGCTTTGAGGTTGTTGTGGTTTTTTCTGTATGCTACACTGAACAACAAAATTGTGTTACAATTTACTCTGAAACCATTTTCTTTCTGGAATGTCCCTTAAATTGTAAACATAATTAGAAAGTTAGGAATTAGGGTGTAAAAGGAAAATGAAGGGTCATGTGACACTGGTGATTCAATAATGGCTGCTAAAAATTCTACTTAAATCACAGGAATAAGTTACATTTTACTTTACATTTTAGAAATCTAGATAAATAAAATTGAAAATTATTTTAAATTATATCATAATTTCCATGAATTTACTATATTTTTTATTAATAAATGTGACATTAGTTAAGTTAAAATTCTATAAATCAGAATCTTACCAACATTTAACAGAAAGTTAAAGAACGTTTTTATCCAAACGCCAATAATTAAAAGTCAAGCATTAAAATTGTTTAGTTTAGTTTAGTTTAGTTTAGTTTAGTTTAGTTTAGTTTAGTTTAGTTTAGTTTAGTTTAGTTTAGTTTAGGTAAACGGTTTTTAAGCAGTTTTTTTAAAGCAGTTTTTAATTTTTCAGACAGGTTTGGTATTTAAATATCTTACAATTGACAAATATGTGCCAGTGAAGAGCTTTCCACCAATGAAGGGAACATACAGTACATTTATAATGGTTCTGAGGAAAAAAAACACAGGCTTGAATGTCTATAGAATTTATGTCTAGTATTCATCAAACTAAAATTACCCTAAGTATCTGTTCATGTCTGTTTAACATGTTAATAAAAAACGTGTTGCCTGTATATCTATAATTGTAAATTGTCATAATGTTTTTATGTAAAACTGTATAATGTTATGTCTTCTGAAATTCCACAAATCTCACATGCACGTTTCATCGCATTTTCCCAGTGTTTCCAAAACCAACATGTGTTGCACTTAAACCCTTTATTATATTGAATCCTTTATAATAATAATTTTGTCTGGTCATATTTGTGTGAGATGTGCTTTAATAAACCAGCCTAAAGGGATAGTTCTCCCAGAAATATAAATCCTGTCATCATTTACTCATCCTCCCATCATTCTAATCCTGTATGCAATTTACTTCTGAATCAAGGGGGGAAAAAAATCAATATTTTAGTAAACATATAATTTTGGTGCCCATTGACTTTCATTGTTTTGACTTTTTATATATAAATATATATTGACTTTTAGACTGATGACAGACTTTATTTCTTTGGGTGAACAGTAAAATGGGAGCCACATACAGTATTCTAATTTCCAAAGAGACTTTTTTGGGGGTTTTCATTGCAATTATGATTCAAATTTAACTGATTGTTTCTGCAAACTCTTGAATGCGTGTGTGTATAATATCTAACAAATTTATCACTCGTTTGCACTGTCACACAGGTCACTAATGTATAATATTACTGCACTACAAAAACAATGTCACCGTGTTGTCTCTTGTCTCTCTAAGGCATTTGTTTTTGTTTATTTATTCTCATTTGCATACTTGAGTCGTAACCTTTTGTAAAGTGTTTAAATGCTAAGGAGTTTTCTGGTCTCACAACGTTATGTAATAATTTACTCTCTACAAAATCAAATGAAATGCCGCCAAAGAACGTTCATGTTTATGCAAAAATAAACATTTTGATAAATCTGTTAAATGCTTTAGTTTTCTTTTTGAAACTCTGTGATCTACCGAGTCTTACAGAACAAACAATGTGGGATGAGTGACATTTTCCAACAATAAAGTACAAAAAAAAAACACGATGAAAACTAAAAAATCTGAGGATATACATTTCACTATGTCTTTCATGCTTAGTCTGTCTATTGATGGATCATCTATTATATCTGTCCATATAGCATTTGTTTATTTGACTCACCAAGTGAGACTGGAAAGCTGTTAAAATATTATCTACACCAGTGTTTCCCAACTGGTGGGTCGCGACCCAAAAGTGGTTCGCGGGAACATTTTCAGTGGGTCGGGGAGTGTGTGGTCTAAAAAACAACAAAAGTTTAATTTTTAACTTATTTTGCTTGTACAGGACTTTTCTTTTGAAATGCGCACGCGACAATCAGACTGTTTGACATGTGAAATTTCATTCAATTATAGCAACAAATGTCGAAGCGCAAGTACAACCAAGAATATGTAAAGTATGGATTTACATATAATGACGACAAAAAAGGCTTAAAACCTCAGTGTGTCATGTAGAGAGGTGCTCTCACAAAAGAGCATGAAACCTTCTAAATTAAAATGATGCTTAGAAACCAAACATCCCAGTTGATAGGACAAACCTGTGGACTATTTTCAAAGACTACTCCAATAGCTGAGGTGCTATTCTTCATGTTCAAAACAAATACAGACACTCCGCGCAACTTACTATGTAGCTCACCGTGTAGCAAAGGCCAAAAAAGCCCACACAATTGTAGAAGAGCAAATAACTGGTGATTATTATAAAAATGGTTATGATTATTTTAATAATTTTACTGTAGTTTGCTGGTTTGTTCTGTTCAACAGGATCAGTGTTAATGTTTTATTAACAGTTCAGATTAGTTCGTGGTAACTGAACCTTTCGTTACCCTAACCACTGTTTACAGTATTTGACATTTTTACTTTGTAATATTTCTATAATTTGATATATTTTGTTAAATGACAGCAATAAAATATTGTTTATTTGTAAGTCTTGGTGATTTTCCTATCATTTATCTGTCACTACTTGTGTATGTTAACAAATAAATACAAATTAATTATAATTCCTAAAATTATATTATAGTTCCTAAAAATTTGGGTCACGGCTCGATGACCATGTAAAAATGTGGGTCCCATGGCCAAACCACTTGAGAACCACTGATCTACGCAAACACACAATGGTGTAACGCACTGGTTGCTATATTGATTTATTTTATTTTTTCACATCAATCACATATGTTAGTCATTAGGTGCTTTTGCCACAGTTGTTAAATGGAACAGGCTCTGTAGATTCAAACATGACAGATTTGCATGACTTTTCAGTGAGTTTGCAGTAAGATTGTAGACAGCTGTTTAAAGCTTCTACTTGCTGATGTTGTTATTGGATCATTTGTCAATCTGGATCAAACCCAGCAAGTTAAAAACCACAGAAACTTTCAGTTTGACTTTATTGAACACTTTTGAACTACCTGTCACTTTTTGCTGTGTGTTAAGCTTTTGACGATGCTATAAATTAATAAATGTGTAGATTTGAGATGCACGATGTATCGGCTGCCAATATTGGATTAATATTAAACTATCTGCAGATCTGCAATAATATGAAAAAGACAGATACTGATGGTTAATTACCATCAGGCAATGAGCTGCACATCTTTTTTAATAATCCAACGATTTTCTCAGCAAAATCATTAAATATTTGCAATATATATATATATATATATATATATATATATATATATATATATATATATATATATATATATATATATATATATATAATGTAAAGCCAGTAATGAAGCTGGTGTGCACCATTCTGGCAGAACACCATTAGGCTAAAACATCTTGAACAATAACTGACTAATGAGTCAGTATTTTACAAGAGCAGCAAAATGTATAATATGCATATAGAAACAGCACTGGCTTTAAATGTTTTAAATATGTTCTATTATATGTCAAATAAAATGTAATAATGTGCAAAAACAGTGTTGAATGGCAAAAATTACCTTTAAACATTGTCTTTTTTGTCTTAACATGGGCCTCTTTAAAATCTTGAACAGCTGAATGTTCATTCAGTGTTTTTTTAAATAATGAAATATAATAGAGTGGAGGATCTATGACGTCACCATGTAGGCTAATTGGCTGCTAGCATAAAACTGGTTCCCATGATAAAATCCCTATAGGATTTTCCTATAGACTTTTCGAAGATTGCAAATAATAAACTCTGTGTTCAAACACCGTTCATTACACTTATACAGTAATTATACAGATAATCCTCACACGAAAATACAACTTTTAGCACTTTTAGATCTTAAATGCAAACGCAAGAATTAAAAAGCTAACATTAGGCTATTGACCTTATTCTTCAATGCGGAAGTGCACTCGTTTTTGCAATTGTTTTAGAACTTCCGATTCAGCTGCCAATGGAAGAAATGACTAGGAATAATAAATGGCAGAAAACGGTTAAACTACTTACTCTAAAAAACAAGTATTTGCATGACAATACAGACAAAGTAGAATAATATAATAAGAAAATATCAGTTTGCAACATCAAGCAGCAAAACGAGCGGTTTTTAACGGCTAAAAATGAATAGAAGTGAATGAGACCGGAAGTCTCGTGCCAAAATGATTTAAATTGCCGCGCCCGCTCATACGCGGAGAATAAGGTGAATAAACGGACCACAGTGTCTTCAGGGCACTCGCCTGTGATGTCAGCGCCACTCCGCTTCAGACAACTTTTCAAGCTTATTTTTAGAAATATGGTTCAAGACTAAGATTTACTCTCTCGGTTTATTATATTACAATCCACACTGTATAGTCTAAACTAATAAATTAGCAAAAACACCTAGACCTACGTGCCTTTTTTGATCGTTTTTTTTTTACGTGGGGAATACATTTTGTTTAATTTACGGTTGTTGTAAAAGTTTTAAAACTGTATGTGTAAATGTGCCGACATAGTAATATCATAAGACATTGTTAAATAAGTGTATTGCGCGTGTGCATACAGCCCGCTTACCTTAGTAACAGACGACAGAAATGAGGCGTGAGGAACAAGTCTATACGCCTGCAAGTTCCATCAAAGTTAGAGAATAACATTCAATATTCTTTTTTGTCATGAAGTACAGCTAAAGCAGCCCATACAGTCACATCTGCTATACATTTTCAGGAGGAGTGTAAACACAGCAGTTATGACAGAGTTAAATGCGTAAAGATGAAGAAAAACTGACGAAAAATCAATTGATCACATTAAATTGACAGTTAATATGTATTCATTTTTTATACAATTATTCACATGCTTGCATTACCGTTTAATTAAAATAAATGATCAACAAATTAATCTGTCTTGACGGTCTTTACAAGTGAAGGCATTATCTACACACAATATGAATCCCGAATTAGAAAAATACTACAAACTATAAAACACTATTCATAAAAATACCTAAATAACAGACAAATCCAAATGTCCAATGCCAGTGGGCTGCATTCCAGGCTAGTTCAGCTCTATGACGTATAATGTAGAATGGTGTAATGACAGATACATTTAGCAACTTGATAGCAACCATCTTTTTAAAGAAACGTAACCGATTTAAAAAATCAAGCGTGTGATGTAACTGATGTGTTTTATGTCATAGAACAATATGTAAAAGTTTCTTGAGTTTGTGTTAGCCACGAACGTTATTTAAGCGATTTAACTGAAATCCCATTGAAAAAAAACATTGACTTTGGTACCCGAACTGCTAAAATGCTAACTCGCTTCTGGGTTTTTGCATACAAATTGGCGTCATAGTTCCCTAGTCCACTCTATAGCTTGTACTGTATAGTATGCTATGCAATTGACAAATATTGATATCAGAACAACACTTTTTTATATATATATATATATATATATATATATATATATATATATATATATATATATATATATTTTTTTTTTTTTTTTTTTTTCCTAATTGGTATTGGGCAAAACAATCTTATCGTTGCATACCTCATGTATTGTTTTGTAGTTGCTCATTGTTCCCCTTAAAGTACACCTAAAGTAAATTGCAATGCTTTGTTTGATTACTTTATTGATATTTCAGTATTCCAAACTGTACTTAATGCACATAATGTATAACTCAAAGTGTGTTTGTTTCTGTAGGATGACATTTTCATGTATTACCACTGCTCTGCTGTGGGTAATACATTTCTCTAAGATTTAAATCAGTTGAAAGTGGGTTTATGTGTTAATAGGTTGCATTTTGTCATGTTTAAATGAAAACATTTTAATTCTTGTTGGGATATAATTATATGCTCAAGCGAGTAACAAGGTTGACAGTTTAATTGAGCATTACAAGCCCAATCGTAAAACTGTGGAACACATTGCTTCTAGCCTTTAGAGAGATTTACTGCTGATATTTTTCAGTTATCAGTTATAGCAACATGGCTGACATTTTAAGATCTGTATAGACTCAATAATATCATGTGTAAAAATACATTTTACCATAAAGAGTACACATTTTGAAAAGTTGAATATGGTTTGTAGAATTGTTTGTTGCTTTAATAATTCAAATAATTATATACTCCTTCGGCTTGGTCCCTGATTAATCAGGGGTCACCACAGTGGAATGAACTGACAACTACTCTGAAATATGTTTTATTCTGTTTATGATCTTCCAGCTACATTCCAGCACACATACCCTCTCTCATTCCCAAACACCCTCATACACTACAGCCAATTTAGTTCACGCGCAAACTCCTCATAGAAATGCCTCCTAGCCTAGCCGGGACTGAGAGGATGTGAGAGGAGCTGCTCTGTTCCCGCTAGAGGGCCAGGAATTATCATGCATCATCCCGCTGCTTGTCCAAGGACTGCGGCACCCAAATCATTCATAAAAGAGCATTTTCCACTTTCTCTGGGTGTGCATTCTCAGGCACAGCAGGTCAGGTCACTGTGTACTCGCCAGCCCTTCCTCGGGATGTGCTGTCTTCCAAGAGGGGCCCACAGATCCCCACTAGCTGTCTGTCTGTTGTGCTCTACCTGTCTGCACAAGTCTTTACAAAGTTCATGGAGGGTGCCCTACTGCCACTCCAGCAGGCAGGCATCTGCATTCTTAACTACCTCGACAATTGGCTAATCCTAGCTCAATCTTGTGGACAGTTGAAGATGCAGAGGGATCTGATGCTCATGCACTTGAGTCAGTTGAGGTTGCAGGTCAAGTGGGCAAAGAACAAGCTCTCAAAAAGTGTTGAATGGCAAAAATCACCTTTAAACTTGTGCCTCTCTAAAAATGTTGAACAGTTAAAATTAAGTTAATGACAAAAAAATATTAGCTTGTACTGTACCTGCTTGTACTTGGAAAAGAACAAGCTATCCCCAGTGCAGAGGTTGGGTGTTCACGCTATCTGTCTAACACACATCGCCCCAAACTGCTTAACAGGTTCATCTCCTGTGGCGCTTAGGATATGTTCCCCAATTCGATTAACTCGACCTAAATTCATAGTGATCGACTGAGGGGAGTGTCTTGGTTATATATGTAACCCTCGTTTCCCGAAGGAGGAAACGGAGACATTTATGTTCCCCTGCCACAGGAGCTGAATCCACCTTTGAATGCTAGGCTTGAGCCTCCTTTCAAGGCAGCCTTTATAAATCTAATTGTGGAGTGGCTACACCTGAGCTGCACTTGCCAATTTCAAATGAAGTCATTGGCCCATTTTTACACAAATCAGAGTGATTGGTACTTCTAACTGAATCCTCTAGTCTAGTCGATCAACTCAACATAAAGGTCTCTGTTCCCTCCTTCGGGGAATGAGTCTTAACCAAAACGTTATGTATTTTTTACTTTATTTTTAAGTAATGAAATTACCAAAAGGACATGATCAAAAGGACTGTTCTAGAGTTAAGATAATTTGGTGCTTTAGTCAACGCTCTAATCAAAAGTCTAGACCAGGCATGGGCAAACTCGATCCTCGAGGGCCGGTGTCCCTGCAGAGTTTTGCTCCAACACTAATTAAACACACCTGAACACCCTAAGTAGTGTCTTCAAGATCACTAGAAAGCTACAAGCAGGTGTGTTTTATTGGGGTTGGTGCAAAACTATGCAGGACACCGGCCCTCCAGGATCGAGTTTGCCCATCCCTGGTCTAGACTAACCTTTTCTGAGAAGAAGGGTCACACTTTACAATGAGGTTCATTAGTTAATGTTAATTAATGCATTTACTAACATGAACAAACAATGAACAATACATTTACTACAGTATTTGTTCATGTTAGTTAACGTTAGTTAATGACAATACAGTTGTTCATTGTTAGTTCATGTTAACTCACGGTGCACTGACTAATGTTAACAAGCATGGACTTGGATGTTAATAATGCATTAGTAAATGTTCAATTATGATTAATAAATGCTGTACAAGTGTTGTTCATAATTAGTTCATGTTAGTAAATGCATTAACTGATGAACCTTATTGTAAAGTGTTACTGAATGTAGCGTGGACAGAGAACTGGTCAAAAATTGACTTTAGTGAAGAGAGCATGTTTCATTTATTTGGCCCTGAACTTTATCATCCAACTGGGGAGAGACTGAACCCAAAGTGTGTGCAGAAGTTTGCAAAAGATGGAGGTGAAGTGTCATGGTGTCTCACATCACAGAGAAAATGCAAATGCCCATCAGAAGCTCCTTCAGCATCAGATAGAACCTTCCGTGGATTCATCAACATTCAGAAGAGTGGATCAAGATCACAGCAGAGCACTGAGACTGACAAGTGATGTCTGTGAGAGACCAGCGATGTCGTGAGAGATAGGTGATGTAAAATCTTGATTGTTCGTGCTGCAGTCAGTGTTGTTCTGCAATTTTGATAACTAACTTTGATTTCCACAGAATTAAGTGTTTTGTCCGCTTTGGTTATTTTGTAAAACACTGCTTCAAGTGTTCATAAATTGTTCACTAATTTTGATCTTCTCACATGTACAGTATACAAAGGATACAAATGGTATCCACTTCGCACAGTGAGTCATGCTTGGTTTGGTCTCAGATGACCGTAACATCATGAACTCATGATCATCAGCCCTCCTCTGCCTATTGTGTCTGAATAGCAATAGTCAGAATGGCCCTCATTTACAGATGATGTCCAGGCTTTACACCATTATGCTCCACTTATGTTTGGTAATGGTTGTCGTCTGATGCTGAATGATCAGTGTCAGTGGAGACAGACTACAAAGCCCACAGTTGTTTTAGGATAACATGTGGGAAGAATGACTCTCCAGTTGAGCTGGCCGTCCACAGCAGCCCACATCTGTGCTGACAATGACACCGCTTTATGCTCACCATTATGGTAAATGGATTATTGTGTCAGCGATGAAGTCACATCAGTCAAAGTCATCAGGTTGCAAATGCGAGTCATGATGATCTGTTCCTTTTTTAGTATTGAGATGATTATACAGAGCGAGTAAAAGAATGAGAAAGCTACTCGGGATGATTATCACGCATCCTTATTGCAAATGAAGTCGGAATAGCATAACCGTTCTGGCATTCAGTTAATTAGTCTTTATGCCTGTGTGTATAAACTGCCCACGACTGCTGTGAGCAAGAGAATAGAGGTTTGGAAAATAATACTTTGCAGTCGACTCACTTCCAGATGTGTATCAGCAAGTGAAATCTGGTGCACAAATTTCAATTCCCATGAATGGCTTTTTCATTTGAGCATAGCAGGTGGTGATGATGTTTGTCTTGTCATTCAATCCAGGCAAAGACAAGACTCATCTGCAGGGGTGGACATAAAGGTGCTGTAAGCAATTCCTTCATAGAATATAGAGTGGAATGATATACTGTAGAATGGTGTAATGTAATATATATGTGTGTATGTATGTATATATAGATGTATATATATATATATATACATATATAATTGCTGAAAATGATCTATCTTTAGAAAAAATATCATTAAAAAAAGGTAATTTGAGGGCCAAACTTTATTTTAAGGTTCAGTTCTTGCTATTTACAAATCATTAACTATGACTTTTGCTTCAGTAAGCTTGTAATTTGCTGTTCATTAACCCTTTATAAGGCATTCACTGAGATACTCACTCTGTAGTGTGACTGGGGGTTATAAAAAGATGTTTTTTATTACACATTTCTCATCTTGTTGATTAAATTCTACAAGGTTTACAGAAGACGTGTGATGTTCTTTAGTAGTCCATCTTAAGCCATTATCATGCCACACCCCTTCTTAGAAGAAAAAAAAGTGTTTAATGTGTTTGCAAATGTGACACAAACTTAATCTTGTAATTTGCACTCAGATGCAACCTTTACATTATAACCTGTGGCACATCACACATTACTCTAAGGTATTAAAGTTCACATTAACCAGAATTTCATTTCAGTATGATGATATATTTCTAACTGAAATGAAATATTGGGTAGGTACAGAGTTTTATTTTTGGCCTTCTCCTCTCTCATCTTTCTTTAACCACAAACTAATTGTTGGAGGGGCATGGCTATGCATATTTCACCCAAACCATCAACTGACTCATCAAAGTACAGACAACCCAGAGCAGAAGCAAATGATTAGATTTTGATCAAAGTTTTTTTTTTCTTCAGTTGATTATCTAGCACAGATCATTTTTTCACATTAAGACTAACAATGTATGTTTGTGAGAAAAAAATAATGTAAAATTAGATTTGATGCAGTTTAGGAGCATCTCACATGAAATATCATCATTTACGTTTTAACAGCTAATGTTTGTTTACCATTAGTTTCCTAGCAGCTTTCTACACTCAGCCAGTATGTTAAAACCTAAGGTGATTTATTCCTTTTTCTTTTATTTTTTGTAC
Source organism: Danio aesculapii (assembly GCF_903798145.1). Lineage (NCBI taxonomy): Eukaryota > Metazoa > Chordata > Actinopteri > Cypriniformes > Danionidae > Danio > Danio aesculapii. Next base: position 41,297,376 of record NC_079447.1, on the reverse strand, counting down.
GCTTTCCTAGACGTGCCACTGATGCAGTCCATTTATTGCCAGACTTTTCTATCTACAAGTCCATCTCTGCTGTCCATAGACCTGTATAGCAGCTTCTGTCACACATTGTTGAAAAACTGACAGAATCTTAATCATTGTCATTCCAATTTAAAATCCTTTAGGATAGGGAATATCGATTTGATTCACTGAGTTAGTAATGTAGCAGCTGTAGTGGTTAAGGTTAAATATGCAATAGGGTTAGTATGTACACTATGTGGTCATGCAGAAAAAGGCACTGGGCCTCATTTACCAACCATTCTTACGAACAAACTGTTCTTAACCCTATTTGCGCTTTTCATGAAAATTCAGACATCCATTTTTTTTTACCAACAACAAAATATATGAACACTCCAGACCAGTTGTACACATATTTGAGAGACACATTTGAGTCATGATAGTGATCACTTATGGCAGTATAGCTAATTATAAGTCAATAAAATCATAGTATATGAATGCAATGTATTGGTGGTCTTTAAAAAATAATACCTACAGTACATATAGACCTATACCAGGGATTCTCAAACTTGGTACTGGAGGTCTGGTGTGCTGCAGATTTTAGGTCTAACTTGCCTCAGCACACCTGAAAGGATGTTTCTAGAAAGCCTAATAAGAGCTTGATTACCAAGCCCAGGTGTGTCTGATTGGGCTTGAAGCTAAAATCTGCAGGACACAGTGGCTGTTTCTCAATATGTGTTCTTCAGCGGTCTTGCGTCCTCGTGTTCTCGTGAAACGTCATCATCAGCTGCCAAAGTTCAGTTCCAATACTCAAGACTGCAAGAACAGAGGATGCATGAAACTTCCCGGATGTGTTCTTGATATCGAGGACACGCCGATGCAGACTTGAGCACAGATCTCGCTCTAGAAATCCCAGAAGTCATTGCGACTGGAGGTAGGAAGTGCAGCATTTTATTTAGATTTATTATAAAATTTCAGAGACATAACTTATTTATCTCAGGAGTTTCCCCTAAATGAAACGGTAAAAGTAAACATTACCATGGACATCACTGGTTCAAGCCTCGGCTGGGTCAGTTGGCGTTTCTGTGTGGAGTTTGCATGTTCTCCCTGCATTTGCGTGACTTTCCTCCGGGTGCTCCGGTTTCCCCCCACAGTCCAAAGACATGCGGTACAGGTATGTATGTGTGCGAATGAGTGTGTATGGGTTTCCCGGTGATGGGTTGCGGCTGGAAGGGCATCTGCTACGTAAAACATATGCTGAATCAGTTGGCGGTTCATTCCGCTGTGGCGACCCCAGATTAATAAAGGGACTAAGCCGAAAAGAAAAAGAATGAATGAATGAATCTTAATAAAGAAATAAACACATTAAGGGTGTTTGTTTGCTGAAATTCGTATTAAAATCTGTTTTATTTATATTGTGCAACGTACATTTTTAATGTTTTTATGCATAGTATATATTTTGAAATGGGGAAAAAACAATAAATTGTTGTATGAGTGCTGAATGTTTAAATAATTTTCCATAAAAAAAATGCGTGAAGGTCATGTGACCATCAGGAAGAATGCAGCATCTCATTTCTCAAAGGACGTGTTCTCTGTTCTCGTGGTCTCCCGAGTTCGTTCTTCTGAAGACACCTGGCAAGACCAGTCTCCACAAGAACGCAAGTCCGTTCTCTGCATTCTTGGAATTGAGCCAGAATCTCCAGGAGAGAGATTGAGAACCACTGGCCTATACACATAAACAGGGCTTCATTACCAACCAAATGTAGGTGTACACATAGTTTGTAAATATGTTTTTAAGTTTGAAAATAAGTAAATTGTAATTTTCTTAAAAGTCATTGCAATGCGATTGAGCAATGTCACACAACACAAAAAAGTTAAATGAATGAGGAGTTATACTGGGTTCACACCAAACGCAGAGAACCAGGTCAAGGCACTCGCTATAGCTTTAGGAATTCTCACTTAGCTGATGATTGATAATAAAGTGTTTTTTGCATGCTGTCCCAGGAGTCCCACTTATAATGCATGACCTTGGACTGTAAGAAACCAGAGCACCCAGAGGAAACCCATGCAAGCACAGGGAAAACATGCACACAGAAACGCCAACTGGCCCAGCTGGAACTAGAACCAGTGACATTCTTGCTGTTAGGCGACAGTACTACCCACTGAGATACCATGCCACCGTGTCCTGGATTAGTCTAGGAAAGAGGGGGAGGAGTAGGTGTAGATGGGGGGATTCTTCAAGGCAAAGATGACTAAGGTAAGGGAATCTGCTTATTTTTGTGCGTTTGGATTCGTCAGATTGGTACCTCATATGATAGCTAATGCGGGACCAGCCGTGGTCAATCATAAGCACGTGATCCTCTCGAAATTAGTTTATAAACTTCACTTAGTTGAGAGATGATTTTCCAGTGATGATTTTCCACCAACTTTCCATGCAAAATTTTCACTTAAATTCAATTGCATGATAGACACAGTTAAGGTCGTGGACATTCACAGCAAACCCATCCTGGCCTCTTTTTGCCCATTTACATTGACATTGTATGCAATTTACTCAGTGACCATATAATTCCACATTTGGTGAGAAGGAATAAATCTAATGATTATAGCTGTAATGACTTCTCATGTCACTCATACACACGTAAAAACTGACACGTAAAAATTTGCTTTAAAGAGGTTTGTGAATTGTAATGGATTAGCCTAAATGTTTTTGCTCTTTGCATTTAAGTGCAGAAGCTACTACAGTATGTACTAGTATATGGGAGTACGTCAGATGACCTATCACTCTGAAGAGTAAGAAAACGGGCCGATGAATGCCAAATGAGTTGGTGGAGCTCAGCTCCTCAGCTGAGCCTGATGAGTCATTGTGCGCACACCTTGGAGAGGCGCGCAACTATGGTAATCAAGCACAGCTCCAGCCAGAGATAAGAGATCCTCTGCACAGTGCAAACTTTGCTCTTCTCTCGGTTGACCCGAAACCCCAACTGGTTGAGGTACTGAAGAACCCTGTCCTTGTGCATAATCAACTGATCCAGAGAGGAGGATCAGGCGTCAATGACGTTGACTGTTGTAGTCCTCGGCCCCCCACCGAGGAAAAAGCAGGTCCCCTCTTCTCCGGTTGGCCCGTCTCAGGGATGCTTCATGGTCCGTTTAGCGAGGAGCAGTGTGCCCTCAGCGAGGAGCAGCTGGGGTGGATGGGGCAGCAGGGAGAGCCCACAGATAGAGGACCTCTCCCATCGCCTTGGACTGCTCTTTCACCACCGAGAATTTCTGGGTGACTTCCTTGACGATGTCGCCGAACAGGCCAGCCTGGGATATGGGAGCGTTAAAAAGGCGAGCTTTGTCAACGTCTCTCATATCAGCCAGGTTTAACATTGTCTTCCCCAGGGCACGAGCAGCCAATTTGGTGGTCATGAGAGTGTAAACAGTGGCCTTGCACAGCTCATGCATTAAGCCTGAGGAAGAACCACCCTCCTTCAGCTCAGCCAGCATCTTCGCTTGGTAACGTTGATAGGTGGCCATAGCATGCAGCGTGGATGTGGCTTGGCCCACAGCAGTGTAGGCTCTGGCCGTGAGAGACTCAGATAACCTGCATGCTTTGGAAGGGAGTTTGGGTGGACCTCTCCAAGTGGATGCGCCCTGTGGATAAAGATTGACCGCAATAGTGCGCTCCACTTGGAGAATCGCCTCATATCCCCAGGAACGCACAAGGATGAGGAGGGAAAGGTGCCCTCCAAGCCTGCGTGAGCTCACTGTGTACCTCCGGGAAGAAGGGGATGGGGGGCCTAGAGGGTCACACCCTCTTCTGAACCCACACATAACACCCATCTAAGTGGTCCGGTCGCGGTGCTGGGGGAAAGCCATCTCCAGTCCTACGGCTGAAGCAGCCTGGGATAACACGGCTAACAAGTACAATTTTAAATCTGAAACCCCACTGACAACCCCAAAGGGAGGCAGAGGGTCCGGATCTTCATCTGAGCAGTGCTCACACTCAAAGCTGAGACAGAGTGCACTGATAAGGGGTAAGGGGTCTGTGGACCTGGAGGCGACGGATAAGCCCCCACTGTAACCCTCAGGCATGCCTGAGTGCTAACCGCTTGGCAGGGAGCAACAGTGGTGACTCGGCTTGCTGCGACCTCAGTTGCACAACAGTCAAGCCTTCACAATGAGGGCAAGAACTGTCTGCGAGCACCGCTTCAACATGTGTCTAGGTTATCTGCAACCTTCGGGACCTGAACTTAAACGGCTGTTGGCCAGGCTTTCATTTTGCTCGCTATGGCTGGCACAGGTATTGGCCCAGCGGCACGAGGAAGGTTCTGACCCAGGCTTACTTTAAATAAATTGTGTGTTGAAGACTCATGCTTTTTGTCACGATGAAAATCAAAAATGAATGAAGGCAAAACTAAACGAGTTGAAGTTTACTTTTACATGAGCGTGACTGAAAACTACATTTGATTAATGTGTTACATTTGTTCTTTGGTACTTGCCGACTGTTTGTGAATTCAAGACTGCATTTCGTAACATAAAACTAACGTTATGTAACTGTTACACTCAATTTCTGATTAATAATGGCCTCTGCATAGCCGGAGACTTCCTATATTAAAAGTGTTAACATCGCTAATAAAAACAGAAGTCTAATATAATCAACAGTGGACATTTTAATAGTGTTTCACAACATGAACATGACTGAAGTTGAATCTTATTACCTGTGTGAATTTGGGCATCAACTTCTGACGAATACGGGGAACTAATATGCGCAGCACCATCACTGACAGAGAGAGCAAGTGCAAGCAAAAGCAGAGGGAGCGAGTGCCTGAGTGAGTGCATGTGACACCTAGAGCGCACGAGAGAGGCCTCAGTCATATCTCCGCAGTCTGCCACCGATGGCTGATCTCGCTTGTCCGTGGCGTTCTGACACAAAAATACACATCCAAATTAGGGGGGCCTGAGGGGGGCCAAGCTTGTTGACACAGGGACTGGTGGAAGAGTGATCTTTTAATGGAATTTAATTCCGCACGTTAAATGAAAAGAAAAAACCTCTGCATTTCACGACGCTGGTGTCTGTGGTCCTTTTAAGGTTATAAAAATTCACTGTTTACATGGTAGTCTAGACTCTTGTTCAATTCAGAGTATTGTTCAATTCAATTCACCTGTATTTGTATAGCGCTTTTACAATGTAGATTGTGTCAAAGCAGCTTCACATAAAAGGTTAGAGTAAATCGGAACAGTGTAGTTCAGTTTGTAGTGTTTAAGTTCAGTTCAGTTTAGCTCAGTTAAGTGTGGTTTAAAAATCACTACTAAGAGTCCAAACATTGAAGAGCAAATCCAACGATGCGCAACTCTACAGATCCCAAACCATGCAAGCTAGAGGCGACAGCGGAGAGGGAAAAAATTGTTGAAAGTGAAGAAAAAAATCCTTGAGAGAAACCAGACTCAGTTGGGCACGACCATTTTAATTTCTCCACTGACCAAACGTCTTGTGCAGAGCTGCAGTCTCAGCGGTGGAGGCTGGAAGCTGGCCTCAGCGAAGACTCGTCTGTCCCTGGAGCATCACAGAACTCAGTCTCATGTTCTCCACTCTTCCATGACCACCACAGCAGCTGCTCAGGATACGGCCTGGTCCAGGATATGGAAACCTTGGGATCATCTCGTCACTGGTCTTGGATCGAATCAGTGACTCTGCATAGTCTGAGGGCCTCGGGAAGAGTATCCCCAGGTTGAAATGGAGAATAAAGAGAATAATTAGCGTAGCTGCTGTTCATAGTGTACAATCATCATTGTCATTGTCTAATTAAAATTGAAATATTAATTATCTAATTAAAAATTGTCATATTAAAATCAGAGCATTGGTGTCCATGTACATACTCGTTGAAAGTGGCAGATGATGTTGCAAGCTTTCAAGCTTTCAAGCTGTTGCGTTTCTCTGCCTTTAAGTTGATTCCAAAAGCCCTCAAATGTGTCATTAAGTTTGAAGTGTTTTCCCCTTACACGCACATTTTGTAAAGCATCTGCTTCACGTTGCTGTGTCAGAATCCTTGCTTGTAAATTACGCTTTAGAACGCTTAGTTGAAGCAAATTTGATGAATCATCAAATGCGTGTTGATCTAAAGAGAGTCGCTCTCGCTCACCGAATGCACTGCGTGCGTCCGTTCCCTAAGCAACAAGAACCAAACCCTGACATTGCCTGTCCGTATTCCTCAAAGTTGTTAAGATGTAAATGTTTAGAGATGGTGTGACAACGCATACCTATGTGTGCCTTTGATGCACCCCTTGATGCTTCTTCTTACATCCTTGTCTCAGCACCAGTGGCACCGAAATTAGGCACCGAAATTCTTATGCGGATTTGGTCCGGTACATACCGGTTACAAAATTACCGGTGCTATAATGGCACCGGGGTTCATCGTACCCTAAAAGAGCAGTGGGTAATGACCAATTCTAGTTTTGCGCGTTTTAACCCGTTGCCTTACAAGCAGCCGCTCAGAACACTCATGCAAAAGCACATCCCTTGGTGTGTTCATCCTCAGGATTGGTCTGCAGCAATAGACCTGAAGGACATGTATGTTCATGGCTCCATTTTCCCATGCCACCGGCAGTTTTTTGGTTGCGAGCGAGGATCGAGCGTGGTAGTACAAAGTCCTCCCTTCCGGGCTCTCCCTGTCTCCGTAGGTTTGCCCTAATGCCCCTTCGGCTTACAGGCATCCGCATAATCATCTTTATGACTGGCTTTTTATGGCTCACTCGTGGGATTAATTAATTATGCACAGGGACTAGATGCTCCTGCACCTCGACCTGTTAGGGTTTCGGGTCAACCGAGGAAAAAGCAGGCTCGCTCTCATGCAAAGCATCTCTTCTCTCGGATTGGAGCTGGACTCGATAACCATGTCATGTGCAGCTCCAACCCGAGAAAAGAGATGCTCTCCCCTGAGAGTGCGCCAAACTGATGCTGACCTGACCTGAGAGAGTTCGACAGGAAAACTCTGGTCCCACTGATATTATTTCAGAGGCTCCTTGGGCGTAATGCATCCGCAGCCGCTCTCATGCTGCTCGGGGTGCTCCATATGAGACCACTTTAGCATTGGCTTCACAATCTGGTCCCCAGACGCGCATGGCACATAGGGACGCACTGGGTGACTACCACTCCACTGTGTCGCCATGCCCTCAGCCTCTAGACAGACACTGTGATTCTACAGGCCTGTGTGCCTCTAGAACAAGTGTCCAGGCATGTCGTCGTTTAACAGATGCTTCCAGTTGCGGGCATGCAGCTGCGAGTCTGTGGAAGGAACCTGGTTGCATTGGCATTTTAATTTCCTGGAGCTGTTGGCAGTGTATCTTGTGCTGCGCCATTTTTTACCGGTGCTAGAGGGGAAACACGTGCTTGTCAGGATGGACAGCATGGCAAAAATGGCGTATTTTAACTGCATGGGGTTATCAACTCTCGGCGCATGTCTCAGCTCGCTCACCGTCTGCTCCTCCGGAGTCATGCGGTAGGATCGCTGTATCTCATTCTTCCCACTCCACCCCTGGCTGTCCAGATGTTATGGGTGCGTTTTGGTGGCCCCGGGGCATGTGTAATTATGCATTTTTCCAGTGAGCCTACTCGCATAGATACTGTGTAAAGTCAGGGAGGACGTGGAGCAGGTTTGTTTATTGCACCTCTCTGGCTCAATCGGACCTGTATTTCAGCTCTCTCCTTGTGATGATCCCTCCCTGGCATATCCCCTTGAAGAAGCTTTCTTCTCTGGGACAGGCACCATTTGGCACCCGTGCCCAGGTCTCTGGAACCTCATGTGTGGTCCATAGATGGAGCGCGGGGGACTAAGGTGACCTACTGATTAGGTGATTTAACACCATCACTCTACGAGGCATGCCTACGAGCCTGAAGTGTAGTCTATTCACTGTGTGGTGTACTTCTCTCCAAGAAGGACCTGGACATGCCAGATCAGTGTGATACTATCCTCCTTCAGCTGGTTAGAGCTAAGGCTCTCCCCTCCGCACTCCCCTCCGGGTTGATGTTACGTTCATCCCCGCTCTGAGTACGCAGCGATGGACGCCTCATCATCCAGTTCCCAGAGGCACGAGACGTGGATAATTAATTCTATCCTTTCCCCCTCTCATACCTTTGGGGGTCTCTCTTAGGAGAGGTCTGCTCAATCCTTTCAACTGTTTATCATAATTTTAAAATTTCATATCTTTAAAATGCATGTCTAGTTAAACAGCTCTGCTGGTCTCGTTGGCATCGGTCAAATGGGTCGGGTATCTGGAGGCATTTTTGGTCAGCGAAAAAGTGCCAGCAATTTGGGCCGGCCCACTTTCAAGTTTTCCTGAGACCCCGGCCACATAGATGCCCTAGGTTCCTACAGAATTCTTACTAGACTACGTAGTGAACCTACAAGCGCTGCCCACGGAAGAGGCAGACCCATCCTCTTTCATTGCTGTGTCCTGTTCGCGCTTTACATATTATGTGGATCGTACTCAGAGCTTTAGATCCTCTGAGCAGCTCCTTATCTGATGCGGTGGTCAGAAGTGCTGTATTCAAACAGGTTGGCCCACTGAACAGTGGATGCCATCTCCCTCGCTTATCAGAACCGTGTCCCCCAGGAGTGAGAGCGCACTCCACTCAGAGAGTGCATCCTCAGAGAGGGCGTTAGCACATGGCGCGTATCTAACAGGCATTGTAGAGCTGCAGGCTGAGTACACCTAATACATTTGCAAGATTTTTTAATCTTCGGGTGGAGCCGATTTCCTCACATGTGCTGGGAAACCCCGGTGAATGAGGAAATTTGTGGTGTTTGGTGTTGCTTGCTGCACCTTTCTCTCTAACACAGAGATAAGTGCGCTTTTTCGCTCTGAGGTCCCCAGCATCTGATTCATTGGAGGAGTCATATGCCTGGCCCTTTACGTTGTTAGCATGCCCACCGGTCAGCCCGTGTTCTGGGTATAGGTGCCTGCTATGTCCGATCCCTGCTGGCGATCCCATATGCTCACTCAGTCATGGTTTAATCACCCTTCTTAGGCAGGCTCGTGTCTTCCCTTCCAGCTAACCATCCTTTATATGTGTACTCTCCCCTCTCAGGGTTAGTCCATATGTCTTCTTGCCAACGGTTTCCCCTTTTCTGGGCAGCGGGTGGCATCCGCAGCATCATCCCTATCTGGACTGCATGCTTTTCCAACATACTGTTGTATCTTGAATTCCTAGAACTAACTAGGCGTATTTTGCGACTCCCCAAAAAATATATCTAAACCTGTAAAGCGTCTCAGGCAAGTGAGGTAAGTTAGGGTCAAGCAGCATGTTGGAAGGCTGCACCTCTGGTGATGTGTGTGCCCGCACGCTTATCTTGGCGAACCTCTCACCAGTGACAGTTTCCATACATTACCCCATAGTGGAAGTTTCCACATAGCACTGAAGTTCCCCTCCCGCTGGGGAACAAAACGGTTACTAAAGTAACCCTCGTTTCACCAAGGGAGGGGGGGGACGGAAATGCTATGTTCCTTCGCCACAGTGATTGCCCCTTAGCTGTTAGCTGTAAAAGGCTCTTCAGCTAGAAAACGTGACTCTGTGTTGTTTCCATTCCCCCTTCTTGGGGAATGAGGGTTACTTTTGTAATCATTTCATTCTTCCTGTATATGGCATAAAGTACACAAGTTAGATAAATCAAAGTAATCGGCAATTTGGGATCATGTCTACAAATATGGCCGACATTTTTTTCTCCTGTACAGTAATGTCATAGTTTGTTGAAAGCATTTTTATGCAACATGGGTTGACAATAGTTAAAGTAGCCCAAAAATGAAATACCTTCATTAGTAGTCAATATTGGATGTAGATTTAAAAAAAAAGTTATAAGATGTCCTATAAAAATGGGTATTGTTATGATTTTAGGTCAAACTACTGTAGGTTTTAGTTTAACAACTGTACCAGCTGGTATAGGCTACAACGTATACCATAATTATTTTTATAATTATGACCTAAACCAATTAAAATGTCTCTTACTCGAGGCTTGAACCTGCGACCTTATTTCTGTGAGGCAACACCACTACCTACTGCATCACTGCGTCGCAAATTTTCATTAAATGGATCGTAAAAACTTGTTTTTAAGAAGTATACTTTATATATATATATATATATATATATATATATATATATATATATATATATATATATATATATATATATATAAGTTTACAATTTATAATAGTTATAAAAGTTATAATAAAACAATTCTTAAGTGTTGAAAATGAATAAAACACTTAAGGAGCCCAGTTGTTGCCTTTACTTTTAGTGTTTTTAATAAATCTGGAGTGTGCTAAATGCACTGAAAAAAATTATTTCAGCAAAATTGTTGCAAACAATTTATATGTGTTAAATTTAAACAAATTATATTTAGTAATGTGCAACTTAATTAGTTTGTTCCAATTTAACCCAAATAAATTGTTTACAACCACTTAACTTAAAAAAAACAAATTAGTAAATAAAAAAATAATAATCTTCAGTGTGGAATAGACATACAGAGAGTAAAGAAGCCAAACATGATGGGACATGATAAAAGATGAGTTTGAACATTGCTAAAGCTTTTTTTTTTTTTTTAACCACGGAAGGAAGCAGAGCACTTCAAAATGGTTGAAAACAGTTGCCCAGCTTCTGACTGACAGGTAAAATAACACAGTCATATCAAAACCAATAGAGATGTAGAAAGAGGGGGCAGATAATCTGAAGTTAAACTTCTGACTTGCTTCTTCAAACAAACAAAGCAAAGTTAATGTTTATGTATTAAAAGTTGTACTTTCTTCAGCAAAACATTTCCGGAATCTTCTGCTTGAGTGCCGAGACCTGCACACTCAAATAAACTCTCGACCACATCAGACCACTCTAAACAAACAACACACTGCATATCAAAGAAATTCTGCAATCTTTCACAGACATATTGTCCCTGCATTTCAAAATACAAACTTTGCCGCTAGACACTGATCAGACTTGCATGAGGTGTGTGTTCATTATGGGACAGTTATGGATGCAGTATTGGGGCTGCCATGTTAAAGATAGCTGTTCTCCCCTGCCGATGTTTGTTAGGGCTCACTTGCCTGAAGCTCCTGAATCTGGCCCCTGACACCACACAGCGGGAGCCAATATGAGCCACGCTGCCAACTCTCTCCATGCTAATGTAACAGTATCATTCTATACTTATTAAGGCCCCTGAAGCTCTTGTAAATATTATCTGTTTTGAGCAGACCTGAGTGGCTGCATTCATTGAATTCATTCATTCATTCATTCATTCATTCATTCATTCATTAGATAGATATTTCTAGAGCTTTTTAATATAATCAGTCTTTATTAAGATTATTGAAATATTAGTCTCAACAATCTGACTGCTTCTAATAAATGACATGTAACCTTCTGTTACTTAATAAATACATTTTGAAGTGAACTTGCTTACCCTTGACACAAGAGTCCATGAGCCTCTTTTATTACCCTTTTGCTCATTTACTTTTACATCAGAAGTTTCCATGTTTGTCAATCTTGTCACAATCCGCTGATATTACAGTTTATTTGCTGCGACTTGATGAATTACTGTATGACTCCAGTTCTATTATTCCTACAGACAAAATCTCCTGTTCTCTCAAACTGATACAACACATTAACTCTTCATGTGCATGCATTACAGAAGGTGCAATAGACATGCACAGCAGACAAGTTAGCTGAAAAGAACTGAAAAAAATGCAAATATTCAGAACATTACACAAACATTACAAAATAATTAGGATAATCAACTTGAATAAGACATTAGGAAATTTTATTCATGTATTTATTTAAACCTTTAGAATTAGCAAGAAAAGAGATTTAAGATTTGTAATCTCTCTTTTCTTTTAAGAATTAACGAACAAATCAAATGCAAACAATAAACATCATAGACAACATATCAAAATCAATAGATAAAAGGGACATTTCAATTAATATACCACATAATTTTACAACCAGAACTTGAATAAATAAAATGTGCAGTAAGATTTTCTATTATCTTAAGACATAATAAATTCATTCATTTTCCTTCAGCTTAGTCCCTTTAATTATCAGGGGTCGCCACAGCGGAATGAACCGCCAACTTATCCAGCATAAGGTTTACACAGCTGATGTCCTTCCAAGTACCTCAGCATTGACAGTGAGCCAATACTGAAGGTGGGAAATGTAAATCAATATTTAGCTCTTACAAAATGATGAACTGAACTGAATTGATGACATGATAGTCATGATATGTGGTGTATTTTGTAGAATTGAGAAACCAAATCAGTGTGTTCACATGTTCAAAACAATTATATCCTATTCTTAACCCTATCTAATATTGACAAATTAAATAGAAAAGCTCCTAATGAGCTTTAAGGGTGTACTTTTCATATTGAATATTCAAAATGAATTGTGATAAGAAGGTGCAAACAAAACAAAAAAAAAATGTATAGAAAGCAAATAAACACACTTACAATCTCTTAAACTTCAGTTTTTGTGGTAATGTACTTTTTCTAGGATTTGTCCAAAAATATTGAGAATATAATTGAAAATGAAAGGTCAAGTGGTGCCTTTGAATAGTGGCCTTTGTTGGTAAAGCAGCGTATAATTATTTGATTTTATTTCTATTTATTTGTTTACCTTTTGTTGTTTTCAATTTTAATTCTAAAATAATTATTATTGTTTGGTTGGGGCATGTTCACATCGTATTCACAAGGGTTCATTCCACTGAGGCGAAGGAAAGTGAGTGGGTGAATATTGTTTGATTTGAACACAACTTGTTGTTTTCTATAAGTTTCAAGGTAACCTCTTTTAGTTTTAAATAAAAATATCAAATGTTTTATTGCAGTCTAAAAGTACTTCAAAGTATTTCTTTCTAAACAAGAAATAACAATAAGTATAATTACAATATTAGTTGTTATTATAACAATAAATAAATATTGCTTCTAGGGCAGCATGGTGACACAGTGGGTAGCATAATCGCCTCACAGCAAGAAGGTCGCTGATTCGAGCCCCGCTGGGTCAGTTGGCATTTCTGCCTGGAGTTTGCATGTTCTCTGTGTGTTCACAGGTTTCCTCCGGGCAGTGGCGGATTTAGGCATGGGCAATATGGGCGATCACCCAGGGCGGCATCTTGCTGGGGGGCGGCACGGGAAGACAGTGACAGGAAGAAAAAAAACAAGCCCCAGTAAAAGCTTTGAGATACTATTTACTTTATTTTTTTGTATTCTATAGAATTGTCATTAATATTCATGCAAAAGATTTCTTAAATGATCTTTGCATATCCCTCCAGTTGTGTCTTTCCAGTTTTTCCAGTTACATTTAGGATTGATTTCTGTGATTTATTTAGAATAATAATTTTAGTAATAATAATATTGGCCGGTATATTGGCCATTACTGGGTTGCGGCTGGAAGGGCATCCGTATGGGGTGGTTCGCCCAGGGTGCCATTTAAACTAGAACCGCCACTGCCTCCGAAAGCTCCCCACAAGTTCAAAAACATGTGGTATAGGTGAATTGGGTAAGCTAAATTGTCCGTAGTGTATGTGTGTGAATGAGTGTGTATGGATGTTTCCTGGTAATGGGTTGCAGCTAGAAGGGCATCCGCTGCGTAAAACATGTGCTGGATAAGTTTGGCAGTTCGTTCCACTGTGGCGACCCTAAATTGATAGAGGGATTAAGCAAAAAAGAAAATAATGAATGAATATTAGCTTCTATTGTTATAAATATTTAACATCTAATAAAACCTATTCTAACAAAATAGAACAAAAAAATAATAACAACTAAGCAAAAAACAAAAATAATAAACAAACCAGGCAACCAGGGCCAGGGTTCATTCAGAGTACATAGAGACTCAAAGTCACTGTGTCAGCTTTACTCAAGCTGATCATTAAACTGAAACATTGCCAGTTCACTGTTTATTCATTGATGTTTATTCACTGTAAAAGCGAATAGTATTCCCTACTATGAAAATTCTAGTGTGTTTACTTAATTTTAAGCAAATTGTTGAGTTTACTAGAAATGTATTAGTGTTACTGACATAGTAAGGTATAAAGTTCCCATAACTAATGTAATTTGAGTAAAATTGCTTATAAGGGCTAAGTCATGCTGTTACGCATGCGTACTGGGTGGTGATTTCCCATCCCCCATCTCGAGTCACAACCCAACCCAGCACCATCGTCGAAGGACAGGATTTCATTTTGAGAAGATGTACTGCAGTAAATCAAGGTAAACTTTTCATTTTAATTACTACTTTGATTTTATTTGTATAGTATCAGTAATCTGTTTATTCCCTGCACTTTGTGTATTGTTTGCTGTTTTGTGAACTTAGTTTTTAGCCCATGATGTTGTGACTAAACGTTTTGACCTCTGCACGTTATTTGCAATACTGTCTACTTTACTAGATTAGCTATTTTCAGTTTCCTAGTTCCTTTTAATAACTATTAATAATTTGTAGATATAATTTGTAAAGTGGGCGTTATGCTCTTAAAGAGCGGGCGCGCCATTTCAAATGATGCACTGAGAGAGCGAGAGCGCGCTCAGTGTTGCCAGATTGGGCGGTTTTGAATTTGATCGTGTACTTGCAACGCTTACAACGGCTGTGATCTCCCAAGGACACGACATCCTCGCCCCGCTCCTCAACTTTTAAACAGGTTATAATATTCTCCAGATTTTTGGGCAGTTTTTTGGTTTTCAGCGGGTTTTAGAGCTGTTTTGGGTTGGAATCAGTCAGCTACATCTGGCAACACTGCGTGGCGCAATCCATTCAAATAGATGTAACGTTAACACAGCAGTAGATCTACATTTTAAGAAAAGAAAACGAAACCTTTTTAGCCGCATTACAAATACAGTAGTTACCGTTGAACTTTAGTGGCACTTGTTGTGACGAAAATATGCGTGTTTTAAAAAAAGATTAATTTAAGAAGTAACCTGAAGCAGGTGAGGAGATCAGCTGTGGTCCGCCGTCGGCGAGCGGCTCATGACCAGACCAGTCGCTTTTTTCCACGATCGCCGGGACGTTTACAACATTTTAAAGCAGTTTCAGCTCAAAATGGACCCGTGAGTGTCGTTAGTAATTTAGGATTTCGATGCGATTACGATTCGTGTCACCGTATGAGGCAGATACATATTTACACATGATGCTAAAGGGTGCTTATGCTAACAATCCCTATGAAACTAAAAGTTAAACTTGTGAAAATGCGAGAGAGATTTAAGAACACAGACAAGTCATATATTGTAAAAATCGCAATATATATTATTTGTCTTTTCTTCATGCCGTTTTGGAGAATTATTCCAGTGTTAACGTTACGTTTACCCCAATGGAGTGTTTTTGTATTGCTGTAATGACAAATAAATCTGACCAGACGCGACTGAATATGTGTGACGGATACGTTAGTGATGAAATGGTAGCTGTTAATTTATGATGACTCGTATAACCAAGCACAGAAACATCCCTTTGTTAGCTCAATGTCACACAATGGCATCAACAAGCCTTTGTTATAAGCAAAGTTTCTGTTAAGAAACTTTAAAAGTATAAACGGGCTTTGCCAATTCTGTTTGTTTGCACTTTTAAAGAAGGTTTCACTTATTTAAGGCAAATACTTTTGAACAATTACAGTGTTGTTTGGATTGTAGCACACAATTAGAGTATTGTGATACATATTTTTGCATGGTATTTGGTTTGTAATATCGTTATACCCTTTATTAATTTTTTCTTTTTTATTTCAGACTACCAGTTTGTGAGCTGATATGCAGTGGAAATGTAAGTGTTGCACCTGCACATCAGAAAAGAGTGCACAACTTTTTAAACACTATTAAAATGTTACATATGTTGCTAAATGGCTTTGCATTGTATCATTGCATGTGTTTCTGATTACTGTTTTCTTTGTTTTAAAATTTTGCTTAGCCATGTCAATAACACTTCACGTTTTTGTGCACGACAGTGACATCCAGAAGGAAGTCATAAAGGAAACACCAGCTGATACAAGTGCTGCAGAGGGTTTGTTTCCTTTTCAAAACTTTGTGTAATTTTGTGAAATTGTGTGTTTGAATGTTATTAACGACGAATAATGTTTTTGATTAGATCTTTGCAGAATTCACTTTAATATTAGGATGAGATTTAAGATCCGAGTTCAACGCTGCATTGGACACACACTGCTCGTTTGATTGAAATTTTCAAAAAGAGGAGGAAATTGCAGAAGAAAACTAGATGAGATTTTGATGAGAACAAATTTATTCAAAGGTATTTTTGGGACATCATCTTTGAATTATAATTTGCATTTGATTGTTTCCACTGGGCTATAATGCATGTCTAACTTATGTCTGTCTTTACTTTTTCACAGTCATCTGATGTAATGCTTGTCCGCACAGCAGTTCTTCCGGGTCTTTCAGTACTTTTGAGGGATGGGTCTAAAGATTTTTTCTGGATGTGTTTTGTAAGTAATATTATTGTTTCTGCTTTCTTAGACTGGAAATGAAGCAGTCATTCTAGTTTCAGTCATTTCCAATTTTATAAAAAAATAAATAAATAAAACAAATGCAATTAATGTAAGTATTTGAAAGAGGGATGTTTTATTATGGCGTTTGGAGCAAGAGCAATGCCATGTTGCAAATACAGCAACTTGTGACGTCACAGGGTCAGTTAGCTTCATAGGCCAGTGAAGTAATGAATGCATTTGTTTCATTTTTAAACACACTTGTTTTGAAAAAGAGGAATATTAGCTTGAAAAATAAAGTTTTTAATAAGTGTAATAGCTATGTAATATGTTGAGAGTAATGTAATTTCTGTTGGAAGAACCTGCTGGATTAAGATGTAAAAAGATAGTGTTAAAAGCCAAAAAGTCAAAAGATGCTCCGTATAATAGCCAACCCTGTGAAGTCACCTGCTGTGGGATTGTAGATGGGTGCACCCTTGCTCCAAAAGCCATAGTAAAACATCCCTTTTCTCTAAAATAAATATTTATTAATAAATAAAAAATCAGTGTGCTAAATAATGCAAACTTGACTGACTGCTTAAATCTAGCAAAACCAAGTGCATTCATGAATCGGTTCTCGGTTTATTATAATTTTTTCCCTCAAAATATATTGATTTTGTAGCACCAAATGGTCTCTCACACATTTGCATTTAGTTTCTTGAAAATGTTTAAAAGGTACTTTTAATTCAGTTTGTTATTACATTACAGTGTTTCTTTAATTTAAAAAATGTAAAGTTCCTATAGAATAGTGGCATGTTTTAAGGTTGGAGCAAACAATATTTGGTATATGGAGGAGTAGGAGCTAGGGTGTCACGATACTGGAATTTGGTACCAATTGATGCAGAAATTTTCAAAAACATTAAGCACTGTTGAGCACATTTTTAAACAGCACTGTTTTGCCATTGTGTTCACATGCTCAACAGAAATGACACTTAACAGTGCTCAAACATTAGCAGGAAATGGATGTTTTTTTTAGATTTCAATATCGATTGGTACCAAATTCCATTATCATGACAACAGGAACAGTACAAGCAAATCTATTACATTGGTCTACATTGAAGGAGTAGCAAAGCAAGGCGTTCTTATAAGAAGCATTTGAATGTAGTTAATTTATTGTACACTATGGACACTGAGTGAAGCCTCCTGCAGCTGCTGGACAGTCATTATTTTTGACTGACTTTGCTTGTTGGTCTTGGGGGAAAAAATAGATCCTGAAAAAAAAGTGCTTGATTTTAATTAAGTTGTGAATGTGTGTAGATTTAAATAGTCATGTTAATAAGCAACGAGTTAATAGAGTAATTGGTCCCTATACTAAAGTGTTACCAAATTCAGCACAAGGAATTGTAATTTTTTCACATATGCTTTTGGTCTCCTGGCCACTACATGCTTTATTAGTGTCATTTAGAATATCAAACTTTAGTTATTTTTCTTTCTCTTTTCATAGGATGTGGATGTAGAGTCTGACTTCAGTGCAGTAGATGTTGGCCTGCTGATTGTCTTGTGTGAAGATATCTAAAGGACCTCAATGTGGGCCATTATACTGGAAGGAAAAGTGGTTATGGATGATGTCCCTACTTTGGCACACGCAGTAGGTCTGCTTTTTTGCTTTGATTTACGCACTGAATTCGGACTACCCAAAGACTACAAGCAACGTATTTACTCAACGTGTGTTGCTTTCGCTGGGAGGGAAGCTTAATGTGTTTTTTTTTTTTCTGCGAGTGCCTATATGCTGCTGTGTTTAATGTTTAAAGGTTCTGTTAAAGGATTTTCAAACATTTAAAAAAAACATTGTTTTGTTTGTTTGCTTTTGCCATGTTGCTGTTTGCAGTGTTACATTCAGAATTGCAGCATTTTGGTGTTTAAAACACATTTTTTTTACCAAAAAAATGTATTGTGATTCATAGGGTTGTCAAAAGTATTGAGTTTGGTACCAATCGGTACTGAAATTTTAAAGTTGCGATTTACAGCTAACATTGCAAGAACTGATTGGCCATTGTGTTCACATGCTCAACAGATATGACTGATTGGCTATGAAGTTCATCGTTTTTACCATTCTTCACCTCTGTTAACCAGGTGCAAAGATACAAAGACACTGGATTATTTCAAAGCACTGTCAATCAGTCGATCCATCAGCAGATAGCTCATATGTCAGCTTATAGACAGATCAGCTGATCGACATGGCTTTGAAATGCTTCAGTGTCTGTGTAACTTTGTTTGGACTGTGCATGTGAACACAGTGGCCAATCAGCTGTGTTTAAGAACAAGATCAGTAGCGCTCAAATATTGGTGGTAAATGGATGTTTTTAATATTTCAGTATTGATTTATACCAAAATTCAGTACTGGTACCAAACTCAATTCTTTTGACAATAGTAATGTGATATTTTCTGTAGGAAAATCTAAACTTCACAGTCTAAAAAAATCAGCTTTAAAGCTAAATATCTGTTCCTCTGTGAGTGTCTACATGCTGCCATGTTTAAAGGTGCTGGTGCAATGGCATGTTTAATTACACTAATTTAAGTATCTTTTTTTCCCCAAGTATTTAATTTTATATATATATATATATATATATATATATATATATATATATATATATATATATATATATATATATATATATATATATATATATATATATATATATATATATATATATATATATATATGAGAGAGAGAGATTTTCAAACATTTTAGTAAGCTTGGGGGTTGTGCTTTTTTTTTTATTATATTTTTGTCTGCATTGCTGTTACAGCACTTTAGAACAGGTTTTTACAAAAATGTGTACAAGTGTATTGTCATGCTAAAATATCATGTTTATTGTGAAACTGCTCTTTTTGTAAAATAAAATGTTTACATTTAAGACCTGTATAATGTCATTACTTGTAAGTTGAACTTTATATTTTATGTTCAGTTTAATTGAAGAAAATGTGGAAACCGATTGCACGTAGTTTCTTTAGTTGACTTTACTTAAAATGGTGGATTAAAACAATGTTGACACTACTAGCATTTAAGATGTTAACTGAACATGGTATAACAGTATTAGTTAAATAGAGTTAATAAAGTAATCTTACTATAAAACCCTAAGTAAGGTTACTAAATATTCAAGAGTACGTTAACTAGAATTTTCTAGTAAACTAACTTGATTTTTACCAGTTAGTTTACTTTAGAAGTTTTAGGTTTCTTACTTTAAAGCAATAATAAACTAAACTTAAGATTTCCTTGTAAGTTTATATTGCAAAAATAAGGCAATCGGTTTCCAAACTTTTTTTAAGTAAACTGAACATGTTAGAATTTACAGTGTTCATTTCTCATGTTACAATACAATGCAGTACAAAGGTGTATTATGGTTGCTCTTCTTTGACTTTGAAGGTTACCTGATGCTTTTCATTGATTTCTGCAGACCCAAAAATGGTGTACATCAGATTGTGCCAGTTGATATAATCACCAAGTTTGTATTTGCTCTTTGCCTCCATGTAGGTCTTAATCTGATTGATGGTTAGGACTTGATTGTGCATATGCACATCTGATATGAAACCTGTGAAGGTTTTGGACAGGTGAAAGGCACTGTGAACTTTGGTCTGACACTGGCCGAGTGATATGACAGGCTCTCCTTTAAAAGCTTGCTTAGGGCCTACAACCCTCTTAATGCTGGCTACTTCATTCACAAACATCTGCGCAAGAGCATTTTTGACATCCCATGTAACACAAATTGTGTTCCACTGATTCAGATTTAATGGCAAACCATTGAACTGGACCAGAGAGTTATGAATGACCAACTGGTATTGTTTGGTGTCAACAAACCACAATAAGGAAATGTCTCGAGGATTGGATGGTGTGGCAATTGAAAACAGACATGGGTTGGAGCTCTCTGGATCAGGGTAGAATCTCAAACACACAGTAAATTCAGTCTGAGTCATGGATTCATTGGGATGGAGCTTCACCCAGGTGTTGGTGCTCAGTTCCGGGAACACAATGACCTTCTCCCTCAAGCATTTTCGTTCTGGTTGTTCTGTTTTTCACAAGATAACATGTATTTTCAACACTTAAGGAATTACAGATCTTTTTTTTTAATAATATGAGCTGATATTTGTGTTTTATAGAGTTATTCATGCAAATGGAAATTTTGTCATCACTTACAGTTTGACACACTAAATCTATTATAAATTTGTTTATCCTCGAAACACAAATGGAAGTGTACAAATCTGAAAATATTTCTACATTGAGAAAAATGATGCTTCAAAAGGTTAATTAAGAAATTAAATAAGAACAATTAAATAGCATTAATTGCGCAGATCAGTCTTCTGAAGGGATGAACATTATTCACATATGACCTATTCACATATAACATGACTGAACAATCTTTACATTGTTCATATTGGTCAGGGAAGGCATGTTTTGCTTAGACATGCATGCCTGACAAGTGATAACCAATGAGATTAAGTTCTATGCCCCCATAAAAAACAATGATCCAACAGTGCATGTTTGAAGCATCAGAGTTTGGGGTTGAATACTACTGGATAAAGTAGTTCGATCAGGATTTTTGCAATTGATACCAACTGCTTATTTTCAGGCATTCAAGCTTTATGCAAGAGACATGTACGCTCTCTGCTGACAGACTAGATGCTAGTTTAGTGCAAGTTACAAGATGCAAAAGCTCCCATTAAAATCACTGAAACTCCTCAATGAATGTCTAACTCACAGTACTGTACTTCACCACTTTTCAGTTTTTGATAAGAGAATTCTGTCAGTAAAAGTGCAGAACGCTGATTGGCTGTGCAACTGATAATTTATTTTTATTATTATTATTATTATTATTATTATTATTATTATTATTATTATTATTATTAGTGTTTTTTTTACACTTGGCATTACATAGCTTTAATAGTTTACAACATTTTTCTTTTGCCCCTGAATTTATGATGCATTTTTGTACATTTTGTTGTCGTTTTGTACTCAAGCCCTTTTCTCTCCTTCATCCTGACATTCTACATTGTCAAATTACAATTGGTTTGTGAAGTAATTGCAAATTAACTACAAACTGAGCACTGAATTTGACTATCAATGTATCGATGTTGATGAATCCAGTGAACAGACTTCTAATGGGAATTAAAATCTCTGATATTTGATAAAAAATACATGCATTTGTTTTCTAAAGACCTAAAGAATGACATAGAGATGAGTAAAAGATGCCACAGTGTTCATTTTGAGGTGAAATAACACACACAGATAAAATGATGTGATAAAAGCAGTCCAAATTGTTGTTTTTCTTAGACCCTTTTCTCTGTAGCATTAATTAAGCGTTCTCTATCACTTAAAAAGTATATTGTTGTTACACTGCAAGTACTTACGAGACAATGCCAGACCACAACAGACAATAAAGATAACATATGACGCAAGCCTCCTCATGTTCCTTTTGGGTTGAGTCGAGCAGCAGAGAAGTACCTGGTCTCTTCACTCTCCTCTTTTTATATTGCACTGATGAGGTGAGGGGATGTCATGTTAATGCTGATTCATCAGTTTAGTCACACGCATAGATAAGGAGTAGAGTTTCACAATTTGGCAAAAAAATATATATGGCAGTTCCAGTTTTCACTGACATGATAAACTTTTCACCTCACATGAAAATTTGTCAATAGAGCTGCATGCTGCTGAGACATTCAGACAAAATAACAGACCTAAATCTGCTGCCAATTAAAGAGTAATTGTTTTAAAGAGCACATAGTTTACCTCTTTTTTATGATGTAATATTAATATTATGGTTCTTCTGAGTGTGCCAGTTTAGGTTCAGTTCAAAACACAATTCAGATTTTTTTATTATAATGTGTTAAAAAGTGTCATGTTGGGGGTGTGTCCACAGATCGCTGATTTGGGGGTGTGTTGCTTCACATGTAGATTAGTTTCGGCTTCCCGCCCAACGTAACAAGGGGGCGGAGCCATGAGGTCACCCGCTCTGTGTTTGGGCAGACTGAGAGAAGGAGCAGGGGTGAGAGGATCAGCTATCAGTCGTACATATACGACTCGGACACAGACCAAGCAGAGAGTACAAAATCATTTGTGTCTTTGTATAGTTTTACAGCCAACTGTGTGCTAGTTTCAAGTACCGAGCTTGTACACCAAGACTAATAACCACGCACACTGAATTAACTTTGACTGAGGCACCGGATGTGTCGCTCAAAGCCGTGACACGGCACACCAGACACTCTCTGTGGCGCGGCAGAAACATGAAGTGTCCCGAATTGTCGCGCCGTTGTGTGTACCCTGATAGAAACCTATGTTTAGAATTCTAAAACGCATGGCACAGCGTCAGGTGTAGCAGCACCTAGTTAAGATCACAGGGAGCTTCTGTGATCGCGAGAAATGCAAAAGGCTGAAGTATAAGGTAGACTCAATGAGAAGTACACATGTTTGCAAACCTACCTAAAGATACAACCAATAATTCCGATTAGAGCCATAATGTGGAGAATATTGATCTTGTGTTGAGCCCAATGAGCCTTGCATCTAAAAATAGAGCTAGGGTGTTCCTTTAGTGATATTGCTTTGACTCACGCTAAAAATGGCGGACGTGAATCAACAAACTGAGGATATGATGACGCGCCTGTCAATCAATTTTGGTGGGCGGGGGGACCGCTCTCCTACGTAAAGTTGCGGTCGATCTGAAAACCGCTCCAATTGGTCCACCGTTTTTTATGTTGTTAAATTGAAAAAAAAGCACTGGGTGTGCTAATATCACCCCAATATGACGGTCTATACATCATATACAGTATGCACATATGTCTGTCCAAACAGCTTGAAAAGTAGATTTTTTACCATAGGTGCCCTTTAAGACTGTTCACTCTTTGACTCACTCTTTACAAAAACCAAGACAGCAAGTATTATAGGTTCTTTGATTTGTACTGTGGTCTCTTAGGTACTGGGAAAAGCAAGAATTTTTCACCCTTTATGAAAATTGCAACCCAGGCTCATTTCGAAAAGATAGCCCTATATACAGTACATTTCTGGAGATCGCAAAATATGTCTCAGTAGGTATGTTTTTATTTTATTTATTTATTTATTTATGCTGTTTTTGATTTCGTGAATCCACCAGAGGCTGCTGTGTACGCTTTTTGAGATCTCAAATTTTTCTCGCGAGTGCCATCTTGCCTGCTCTTCTCTCGTAAATCCACCAGAGGGTGCTGTCGGCTGACTGACTGACCAATCGCCCCACCCAACCACTTCCCTAAACCCAACTAACAGTGTTTTGAAAAACAAAAGCCCTCGCAGCATCCTGATTTTTACCACATTTTACCACATTCCTACCCTGTTATTTAATTGTCTTACCTGCTTTCTGAAACTGTACTTAACCAGACTCGAACCCTGTACTGCAGTCAACTCATCTCTGCATCTCAAGTCCACCGACATAAGCTGCGAGCCACTTGACAGACTGGCGAGAAAAGCTGTCCATACGGAGGTAAGTGGTCATCTGCTAGTTTAAATACAGCAAGCTCATAAAACAACTAAATTATTGTTTTGGAAATGATTTATGTGAAGACCACAGAGGGCATCAAATGGGTCAAGTGCTCATATCAAAGAACTTGCATATATCGCAATTTAAAAGAATCTTGACTTACTCCAAAAGTGCAAAGTGCAGTAGAACTAGCAGTTATATTATTAGTTTAGACAAATAAATACTCACATACTGTAACTAACAAATGGAGTTACATTGATTTTTACCCAACTATAAGGTACAAAAGTTTTTATTTTATTTTCCTGTGTAGTTTTGGGGTAGTGATAGTGGTCCTTATATGTATAATTGTATTGATCTGGTACTAATTGCAGTATTGTATTGCATTGACAACGTAAATGTTTATGGTTTTTTCATGCCTACCCCACACTCTGTTTCAATGGCCAAGGGGAAGGCTCTGAGTAGGTAAAAAAATGGAATTGGGCCTAAATCCAGAAGATCGGTGCCAACATCTCCAAGACATTTGGAGGTACACAAGGTACTTACCTGCAAAGATACAGTATTGTAAAAATATTTAGGCACTTGTGAAAAATGCTGTTTATTCTTTAAAAAAAATGCCATGTGTAGTATTTAATTATCAGTTAATTTATATTAATTATATTAAATCAACATATGCTTTGGCTTTTTAAATCTGCTTTTGTCCAATACATGTACACCTTGAACATGGTTTTCAGGTAGCTTTGCAACACCAAAAATAATGATTGCGTTTTCACAGTTTATTTGCTATAGTTTAGTAAATGCTAATAAAAAAGACTTCATCATAGTTAAACTCTAGTAACAAATTAATCTTGATTATTTAAGACAACTTCAAAAGTAAAAAGCAAAAACGGATTAATAAATAAATGTATTAATTAAAATGATTACAAATAATTCAGACAACTATTAGTATGACAATGTGTACACAGCTATTAATAGTTTGCTGCTTCATGCTTACACTGTGTCCTACAGTGTGATGTATGGCACTGTGGTTTAAACGTGCGATTTTAATGGTATTTTACCGTGTTAAAAGGAGTTTTTATCCTAACTATCTGCGACGGGAATGCTCCAAATTTCAATTTTAGAAACAATTTCTTCACAAACATTTTTTTTAGATTTTTTTTTTCTACTGGCACAACGTCACTACAGAACTTCCCATAACTTCAAAACACTACAGAACTTCCCATTCCAATGAAGCATAAACTACAATGACAATGATCGCCTCAGGTAATGATTAATTGCTTCATTTAGAGTTAAATAATATTTATTGACATAAATGACATGTATTGCCAAACTACTGGATGGAGCAGAAGATAGTTTACCTCAGATCTTGAAAATTAAATTATCTATTGCAAATGGTTGGAAAAAAAATATATGGGTGTGACTCCTTCCAAACCAACAACATCAGTCACTCAGTAACCTATACACTCTTAATAAAATTAAAATTAATATGTATTCATTTTATTATCACTCTCACCAATTGGAGTGCAGTGAATGGTATTTAAATGTTTCTGTCATTGTGTTTGGTGCAGACAGCCAAATAGCTTGTCGTTGGAATATTGTCGCATCGCATGAAGTTAGGACACCTGATGTTGGCCTCAACGAGAGCATGCAAGTATTCTGATGCTGTCAATCAAGTTCATGTAAACCAAAACTTCAGTATTTTCAATATTATATAACAGTGAATAACAAGTGAATAATTTTATTAGCAATTTTATTTTCAATAATTGGACAGCTCGTAAAGCAAAGTCTACTTTTTTATCTTATGCATCATTTTCCTAAATTCAAAATGAAACACCCATCACAAGAAGAGACCACAACAACAGTGAATGAGTCAACATTTTTTTAATCATTGTCATAGAATACTTTTTACATTTTCACAAGCTAAGGAGAAATGTGACAGATTATGGGGGAAGTCTTTGTGTTTGCTTTGTAAAAGCTCTGGAGCAATAAGATGCGCATGTAGAGAAATATAGCTTTTACAATATGGGAAATGTCCTGCTCCCATCTGAAACACACAGGCACTCTGTTGTGTTCAAAGCCCAAAACGCTTGACCATCACAGAATGGCTGTGTAGAATCCACAATTTACTGCGTCCTATAACCTTTATTGCATTTCCATCACTCATGCTTGTATTTTTAGTTTTCTATTTAAATGTTCATACTTTTAAAGTTCCTTTTCTGCTTTTTGGCAAAAAAGACAACGTTACAATAAATAAACAAACCCATAATGCAAAAAGATACAAAAATAAGAGATTTCTTTTCCTTTTTTGGATTACCATAAAACAGTAACATAGTGTTATAGCAAATAAATGGCTGTTGTACATTTCCTTCACGTGGGATATTACAGGACAGCAATTATTACAGATGTAAGTCTTCAGTTTGGACTGTAATCTCTAAACAAAAATATATACTGTTTATATATATTGTATATAGTTCCTGAAAAAAGCAATAAATCCTCATCCAATATGATAATACGTACATTGTACAACCAGATCTCAATTCAAATATAGCAGGCTCTATAGACGTAGCTCATGTAGAAGTGTGTGTGTGTATATATATAATGTTTGTGTTGCTTTATGTAGCACTTAAAATGTCCTGTAAATAACATGGAGTACAACAATACATTATTATCATTTTTTCTTTTGTTTAAAATGCCACATGATCCAAAGCAGCATGTCATAGACTCTTTTAACATGTACCGCTGAGGTGGTTAAACTGCACATGCCTCATACTGACATATATAAGACTTCTGGGTATTTAAAATAACGAAATAAAAGAACTCTCACTGATTTAAAATAATTGTGATGCAGGTTCACTTACTGTATACTTGCTCTTCCTGTAACGTCTGTATAGACATACAGTACAGCAAAAGAACTGGCTACATGATTAGTTTGCATGTTTGGGGCGAAGTATGAAAATCCCTGTCAAAGCAACATCAGAAAGGCAATATACAGTACAGCCAATACATACGCAGATACTGGTTGATTTAGCCTGGTGAGAGTTGATGTGCAATTTACAGATACTTGTATTTGAAACTGTTACTTGAATTATCATCTGCTTACATGACAAATGCTGCTTCATTAAATGTGTTCTATGCAATCTGCTGAGTTTGAAAACACCATTATTATGGACATACCCTGCCATTCAACCCTTAACCTCATCCATATGTTCACACAAACAGCATTGCACAATCACACACGCAACCACACCATGAAAAGCAAGAGCACAATTGTCAGACTCCTTGTGTTTTCTGATCTGTTGGTCATCCAGTTAGGCTGGGAACTCTTTCTTACTATGCTCCCCTCTAAGACCTTCTCACACTTTCACTGATTAAATGTTTTGAAAACATTTTTTGATATGTTTGACCTACAGATGGGCCAATGAAGCTATATATATATATATATATATATATATATATATATATATATATATATATATATATATATATATATATATATATATATATATATATATAAAAGAAACTACACAAGAGAAGCACAATCAGTGAGAATCCATTTTTCACCAAAACATGAACCAAAACAAAGCAAAAAAGATCACAAAAGACAGTCTGTTGAAATTATATCTCGTTCTACAATGTCTTAGGCTCACTTTTGCTGTGATTTTGTGTACCGATGACAACACACTGTATTGTCGAGTACAAATACGCACAGATAAGAATAATCTCTACTGCTGTGACAGGAGTCCTTATGGTTTCAGGCCCTCAAAATACCAGCGGTTGTGTAGACGGCACAATATCACATGGGAATGCCAAGGCTCTCTCGCGTTTTATTCACGTGTCATCTTCCGAAGCAAAATCAGGACGGAAGAGACAGACACTCGAGTACACAAGAACACTTCGCTTCGTTGCATCAACAACATCAAGGAAATCTCTTTAAAAAAAACAGAACATTGAGAGTAAGGAAGGGAAGGACTAACAGAGAGAAGTAGAGAGAGTACAACAGATTGACCAGGAACAGCGATTGACTTTGTACAAATTGTGTCTGTCCATGTTTTATGTTCTTAGGTGGCTACAACATCACTACGGTGAAGATGCAATGTAAGGAGGTAGCCAGTAGGAGCAGCAGAGAGCTAAGGCCTGATAGAGTCATCTGCCGAGGGGATGAGTTTTTGGAGATGGCATTGGAGGAGCTGGGGTCATCGATCTGGGGATCCTGGAGAAATGGGAACAGGTGAGAAAGTGGATAAGCATCTCGTTTCTGATTGCACTTCAAAAACATTTGTGCTATTTTGAAAGCAGCTGTGGCTTGCGAAAGGTGACATTTATCATTTGCATGATATACATTTCCAAAGCTTGGCAAAACAAAACATATACAGTATTGATTTTGAAGGCATTTAAATCAAAATAAAGAAATAAATTATATTAAATAAATAAATAATGTAGAAATAAATTGAACACTGTGTATATATACTGTGTATATATGCAACATTTCTGTTTTTTAAGTATATATTGTAAAATTAATAAAAAAAACTTGCATTTAATAATAGACAACAAATACATTAACATTTTTTGTTTTTTACATGTTAATATGGCCATATATCTCATTTATATATTAGATTGCATGTTATTGTGAGTGTTTTTTGTTTTTTTTAACAGTATTAGAAAAAATATATATATTTTAAATAATATTTGAAAAAATAAGGAACTGTCTTGTTTCAATTAAATATGAAAGTATTACAACTACAAAATCATATAACTCTTATTCATTAAACAAATCATAAATAATTAAATGCATAAAAAAAAAATCTATAATGTGGGAACCAATTATATAAACATGTATGATATATATAAAAAAGCATAGTTCGCAGATTTTATCTAAGCTGTTACTTCACCCCCTTAATGATCGTCATTTCTGAAAGTTTTATGTTTTTAAGTAGCATGGTTCAAGCAATGGATAGACAGTATTTGGGGAAAACTTGTCACTACATTTACTATGTTTATTTCCTTTATTTGGTGTTCAGTCTCAGGTTACGCTGTTGTTCAGACATTGCACCCCTGAATGACTGGAGTTTGACCTCATACACTGGAAAAAAAAAAGAATCATTGCAAATTTTTGCAAATATATGCTAAATTTAAAGGTTCAAGACACCCTGGAGTACTTTTTTGAAATTTTAACAGATTAGTGTGTGTGTGTTGAGCATCAGATAAGACAATGTTAGCACCGGTCAGCTTCAATTGTGGGGAAAATGGGATAATTTTGAGCTTTTTTCAGTTAATTTCATCTTCCGGGTTTAAAATAATTTTTGGGACGGGATCAAAATCGCTATATTATTCATAGCAGAGTTTTCTTATCCTATGAGAAGACCCTGCTTCTTAATTATTCATGAGAGCAGGTGCTTTTCCAAGGCAAGACAGACCTGCCAAGCTGTGAGACCCAATGACTGTGTGAGCCAGCTTTTGCGGATGGCAAGCAGTATTTAGCCGTTCATGAAGGATAGCAATGTTATGTGTTTGTTTCCAAGATTCACAGGGGGTGTTGCATGTTTTTTCCCCGCGAGGCTGTCAGGGCCGACACAGCAAAGCTGTTGGTTTGCAGCAAGCATTTTTGTCAGGAGAGCTGTACAAGGATGGTGGACTTTGTCTTTTATTAGTTGAGTTTGTTACCATTCAGAGACATATGTGTAAAATCATACAGATCACTGGCAGGGCTTATGGTTGAAATAGGCAGGCAAGAGACCTGCTGCACTGCTATCCACTGTGTCTGCATTCAGACACTGGGATTGAGGAGAGAAGTCCTCCTCATTTATAATGTTTACATGATTATCTTTATAATGATATAACAAATTGTGGTTATGTTTATATGAAATTACGAATAACGTGTAGCAGGGCATTAAATTACTGTTTATTTCTTTGCATTTTAACTTTGTAAACTATAAAAATGTGTGTCCTCACAGTTTGTGTCTCATTTTGTGAGCCAACTGACTTATTCGCTCCCCTTTATCTCCCCTTGCTCTGCTGGCCTCGCCCACTCCTCCCTCTGCTCGCAGCGCTCCACACCCATTATGAAGCGTTTTTTGAAAAAAATCTAAGGTAGACTTGAAACAAAAGAGGGGGGTTTCATGGCCCTTTGAACAAACAAATTATGTTGAACATTACTAAATTTCATTTATTTGCTTAAATTCAGCCCATGTAAATCGTTTACAACCACTAACCTTAAAAAATTTAGTAAATCCAATTAATCATTTTTTTATTGCTGGTGAAACTAGCTCATGGTTGAACAACTTTTATAGGGGTGCCAATAGCTGTGGCACACTTAACAAAGGCATGTTTTTTTTTGTTTGTTTGTTTTTGTTTTTGTCTTTTATAAAACTGTGGTGTGTTTGAGATTTTTATTAGGTAATTCATATAAGCCAAAAAAAAACATAATTAAGATATTTTTCCATAGCCTTTTTTGCTCACATTTACCAAGGGTGCCAATAATTGCCAACAATTTAGTGAAGGACACTGCATGTTTACCAGTAAAGAGTTTGGCAGACAAGTCAGAGAGTTCAGTTGATTTGTCAAAAGTTGACCTTTTTTCATTACATTTTAACTTAAGCTTTTGTAAGCGGAATCATTTGCACATGTGCTTCAAGGTTTTTGCTATAATGTTTAAAAAAAACAAAAAAACAAATTGGACTTTCATATCTGCTAATGTCCTGAAATGCTATAAAAGTGTCTTTTTGAGCTGTAAAACACATTTTCAGTTCAGTCAAATAATTACTAAATCCCATTATTTCCGAGTTACACCTAACATGGCTTCAGATGTTTGTGATTTTTAAAAGGCTCTATGGAAATTATTTGCTTTAAAGAGGTCCTCCATTTTTAGAGCTGTTTGGACCTGCCTCTGCAACCCTAAATGTCATTCTAGCATATAATGCAGCTTTTATTATGTATAATGACATTTAGTGAACTTTAAAAAGCAGAAGATAAGCAACGTTCACATTTCGCTGTTGCCCACTGCAAAGATCATGTGCAGACGGGGCAAGAAGGGCCCTCTAGTTTCAGGTCAAAGTTCAGCTGAAAGGGCCTAACGTGATGTGAGATAATAACTGCTTTGTCTTTGCTGTCTTTCATTATGATTCATACTTTTACTAACACTCGATATATATATATATATATATATATATATATATATATATATATATATATATATATATATATATATATATATATATATATACATATATATATATATATATATATATACATATATATATATATATATATATATATATATATATATATATATATATATATATATATATATATATATATATATGTATGTATGTATGTATGTATGTATATATACATATATATATATATATACATACTGTATATATAATGTAAATGTTGTCCTTGCATTACAATTAGTATGTTCGTGTACTTACCACACATAACACATCTATTGTGTTGTTTGTCTTCTTCTTCTGAGCCTAAAAAAGAAAAAGAAAGATCTAATAAATCAGTTGGATCTAAATGAATTAATAGCCTCTTGAACCAAGAAAACACTTGACAAACATCCTTTTATGTCATGGTACATTGCTGCAGGAGGATCCACACTAGATAATCAATAGCAAAACACTCGGACTGCTGTTTATACTGTAGCTGCAATCTAATAGCATTTAATTGCACTGTAATAATATTGTGCTTCATAAATGCTACTGACATTTTTTAAATCAATTTTCTTCACACAGAATTTGAGTTTAATTATAGAATAAATGCAAAGTCAAGTTGTTATTATTAATCATGGCAGTAGGTCACTGCAAGATTCTCATTTTGAGAATTGAGTTTGAATTCTCATGAAAGATTTGTAGCTATTAGTTTTTGTGTTTGATTAGTACATGAAGATTGTTTTGCACCAAATATGATGTGTTTCCTTTGAATTATTTGTGAATATAAGTAGTGAACATAAATTCTAATACATGTTTTTGTATACAGTACATATATATGGTTACAATAAGTAATACAATAAGTCATTAATAATGATTTTTTGAAATATAGAAAATCAAACTAAAATACTGTATTATATATAGTTTATTGGTAGATGATTATTAATTACATCTTTATTTATTTCTCATGAATGATCACAAAATATTTTTAGTAAGTACTTTTTTAGTAACACTTTTTAGTAAGGGTGTGATTATGACTGTCATCACATGCCATTAGCTCAGTTATGTCATTTTAAATGCAAAGATGACATTGTTTGAGATGATTATATAATATTACCAAGAGAACAAATTCTGTCAGTGTTTTTATCATGACAACTTGATATTATCAAGACAACATAACTTGTCATAAATCTGTCATAAACATGATTTATGACAGCATCATTACAATTTTTATTGACCTCAACTACAGCCGTACCAACTGAAACTGTCTGTACCAACTGATGTGTTGACTGTGTTATTA
This sequence comes from Danio aesculapii, assembly GCF_903798145.1. NCBI lineage: Eukaryota > Metazoa > Chordata > Actinopteri > Cypriniformes > Danionidae > Danio > Danio aesculapii. The sequence continues at coordinate 41,265,032 of NC_079447.1, read as the reverse complement.
AATTAGTCTGTTTGTTCCACTGACAAAAAGTGACCAGGAAAAATATTCATGACACAATATGACAATCATGTTTATGACAGATTTATGACAGGTTATGTTGTCTTGGTAATATCAAGTTGCCATGACAGAAACACTGAAAAGTTGTGATGTATTTGTTTATAACAAGTTATCATAACAAAGACATCTAAAAAAATTATTCATATTCATGAAAGATCTCTGGGCTCCGTGTGAACTTATGTTCAAAATATGTAATAAAATATACTAAATATATGAGAAACACTCTGCTTAGTATGCTGTCAGTGAGTTTTTTTTTTTGTTGTTGTTTTTTTTTGCTATTAGTGTGCCATATCTTGCACTTCGTGAACATTTTTCTTCAAAGTAATTAAAACAACACATGACGTGTACAGAGAACAATTATACAGCTAGTTTTTTTTTTTTATTACACATGACGTGTCATGTCATGATTATAATTGTCTTATGAACACTGCAAGAAAAGCGCTACTCTTAGTTTGTCTTCTCTAGAATAGGCTTTATTGACTACTGTAAGCTGTACAATACTAGACTTATTTAAATAAATTTTGTCAAAGAAGTAAATGAAGACTTTTGGAGTTGTCTTACGGTTAGCATGCAGAAAGTTTTAGTATGGATTTCACATCCTTAAGTGTGTGTGCTTGTTGTATAGGTATGTGTCTCTGAGGAAGTGTGCAGTAGTGGTGATATAGGAGACCTGGTGACAAGTATAATGAATGGATTCCTGTGTGTTGGCGGTTTGGTGTCCTCATGAAACTAGCCGACTTGAATCTAAGCCAGAACCCAGCATGATTAAGCAGTGCCTCGGCCAGCATGAAACATTATAAACAACTGCATCTACACAGTAGCAAAAAGAAATATCAATGATTAATTTCTCCCAGAGCGGCCCTAGCACCCTTTAAACAGTTTCAAAATTGAAGAAATAAACCAGCAAAACAACAAGTGCAAGAAAAACTAGCCGGATAATTGTTCTCTGTGCACGTCAAGTGCTGTTTTAATTACATTGAAGCAAAAATGTTCCCGAAGTGCAGGATATGGCACACTAAACGCAAGAAAAAAAAAAAGAATAAGAAAAAGTCATGAAACTGGCCCTTAATCTCACTGACAGCATACTAAGCAGAGGGTTTCTCATATATTTTGTATATTTTATTACATATTTTGAATATGAGTTCACACTGAGCCCAGAGATCTTTCTAGTACGGCTTTCAATTATTTAGCAAACATGCCCAACACTTGTATTCTGACACACTTTTACACAAGACGAGGTATTACCATATGTCTCTCTGTTTTGAAGAAGATAATGCACATCTGGTTCTGTCGTTTTACCCTCGCGAAAACATGCAGCATCGAAAACCCTTTCTACCATATCACAAAATGGGACTTGCAAGCAATATGGCAGGTTTTAAACATCTCAGTTCCAAACAACAATTAGATCTACAACAGAGGCATTGGCATGCAGGAGTCGTCTCGCTAGTTTTCCTGGAGGTCAGTTGTGTGTTCTGCGATCATTTGTACCCGATGAAGAAAGACTGACAGATATATCCCATGAGTCTGTGCTCCCTCTCTCTGTTCTTTTCCTCATTTTCACATTGACAGCTGCTCCCCCTCAGAGGACTATACGTTTAGCAGCGAGGCTAATACAAAAACATGTAAACTCATTAACTTCGCTCTCAAAACCACTTTCTCCTGCTGCTGCTGTGCCACTCTCTGTTGGAGTGTATGAGTGTGAGATTGTGTGTATGGCCCTGTGACTGTGATTTTATATATTAGCATTGGCTCTAATTAAAAGAAAAATGGCTTATATGACCAACACTGACAGTCTTTGTTCATTTGTGTGTAGCTTCTCGGTACATTTATGCATTTGGCAATCTCCTTTATCCAAAGTGACTTGCATTGCATTCAAGGTTTACTTTTTTTCTTACTTTTCCTGGGAATTCAAGCCATGTCCTTGGTGTTGTTAATGTAATGTTTTGTTTGAGACACAAGAATAATTTCTTTACCAGATTTTTTGTCAAAGTTCAATAAAACTAACGTTGTTGGCATCAAACACAATTTAAAAATTATATTTAAACTTAAATGTTGTGAATATTATTTGGTTTTAATTTTTTTATATGTAAAGATATTTGTGTATTGTTGTACATCCTGTGTGTATTGTTGTACATCCTTTGCGTATTAAACAATGTATAAGCATTTGGACCTGCATAGGCACATAACTAACGTACTCGGCACTGCACTTTAGACCAGCTTTTAGTTTGTCAATGGCATGGTGTATTTCAGTTCTTCAAAATAGCAACGTGCCAACAATGCACTTCCTTTATAGACAGGCACACCCATGAGTCCACAAATTTGCGCAAATGGATTTACTATTTAAACAGCGTGGCACAAAATGTGAAAATTCGGGTTGTGCTGGTCTGAAAATAGCAACAAATCACGCCATACACGTCTTGCGCCTTATTGCGCCAGGTTTATGATGAGGCCTATGATAGGGCCACTATGTTTTGTATGGAAATATGGAAATCATGTGCGATATAATAACACTATAGATTAGGAAGCAGATATTTAATCATATATATAACATTATTAAAAAAATATATAAAAAATAATAGGCAAATCAAATTTTGTGAACCATAGATACAGAGTCGGGGGGATGTGTAGGTGTCCTGCAGAGACGAGTGGCATGCTGGAAATTACGAAAAGTGGGGGGACCGGGGGTTAAATTCCGGGAGTTTTCCAGGAGACGGAACAAAACGGGAGATGGGTCTGAAAAAGGGAGTGTTGGCAGGTATGTTTCATGGTAACATTTTTTTTTTAAAGTTCAATTCTCGCTTTTAACAAACCATTAACTATGACTTTTGCTTCAGTAAACTCATCATAATTCACTATTTACTTAGGAAGTAGTTTGGATTGGGCATTACATAGGATTAAGTATGTAGATTAAGATCATGCAGAATATGTCATTAATAAATTCTAATAAGCATTGTATATGTGTATACAAATAAGTAATATGTTAATAGTGAGAATTGGTCCCTAAACTGATGCGTTACTGATTTTATTATAAAACCATAACTGCATAAAGCAATGAATCTGCAAGAAAACAACTGTTTTGGCTTTAATATAGAGGCATTTTTATTGTTGTTTCAGATAACAATCAAATTTGTACAGTGCACAAACATATTTTGCATTGAGATGCTGTTTAAATGTACTAAATTCACAGAACTATCAGAGATTATAAGGCATATGCAGTTACTTTTGCTGCCAAACCTATTGAATATCCAGTTTGTAGAATATTCTCTTTCAGACACACATTTTTTAAGAGAGTGTTTCAATGTCTATGTTTCAACCTATCTATTTATATGCAAATTCTCAGATAATGCATAAAATGTGCACAAACATCAAGATGCCCATAAATATTAAAGATTTATGCACTCAATTGAGTTTTTTTTTTTTTAATAAGACATACATAAACTATAATGAAAACCCATTATTTGTTACTACTTGTTATTATGACTTGTCATGTAACAAAAACTCAGCAAATAAATAACCAAAGACCAAACCAATAGTTTAATCTCATTTCACAACACCTCAAATGAATGTTTAAATCATTTTCATAGCAAATCACAACAAATTAGGTGATAGCAAAGGAAATATGCTATGGAGTGAAAACCGTGCTTAGCAATAGTCTCTTTAATAAAGTACTATAGTTCACTTTTAAATCAAGTATACATTTACATTTTCCTCATCAAACCGGCATTTCCTGAGGCACATACATACAGTATATACATCCACCAAACCATCAATGCATACATGAAAGTTGAAGATGTATGTGATATGCAACAGTCCCACTGACCTGTATGTTACCACAGAACTGGTAGAGGGAGTTATCAGCCGGGTTGAGATGGTTGATGTGTGTGGCTGGCTCTATGGCGTTGGGTGATCTGTCTTTATCTTTGGCCCTCTGGGATGGTGTTGTCATAGAGGTGGTGGTTTGTACTGGAGGCATCGGATGCCACACGCTCACATCTGTCCCATTTCCAAACGCCTGGATTGCGTTACCTTTATACAAAGACCAAAGATAGTTTTTGTCATATACACTACTAAAAGAGAGATACAGTGAAATATATTAATGAATTATTTGGGTCAAACCAACTGGGGTTTTGTCTCCTATCTGCTGTCCAAAGCTCATGATGATAATCTGTGATGTATTTGTTATAATAGATATGCAAGATATGTGTTTGACTGTAAATCAGTGCTTACACTAGAGCTGCTCAGTTAAAAACTGTTAAAATCGATAAAACCGTTATTTACATGCAATCTTAATCCTAAATGAGAACAATGTGGAAAGTCTATTACAATTTTGACAAGTATGATAACAGCAACCATTCAAATCCTGTGTGCGCTGCCACTGAGAAGTAATCTTTATGTATAGATTAAAAAAAAAAACAACAGCTTCTGTCTTCAAACACCCAATGTTTTCAGTTAAACTGTCACAGAATTATTAAGATTTGGTCATTTGATATTTGAGTGTTTTGATTTTGTTCACTGTGTCATTTATAATCACATTCAGTTACTTCACACTTTAAAAGAAGATTGTATCAGCTACATTGTTACGCCATGCATTTGCCATTCATTGAATGATCTAATGAAGTTATTCATTCCCAAATGCAGCTTTGTCCAGAGATGAAATAAATGCAGACCAATATACTATATATGAACTGTATGAATGCATTATATCAACTGTATAAATTTTTTTGTATATGGGTGAAGGTTAAAAAAAGTATTAAGTATTTTAGATTTTCTATCACGTTCATTAATGTTGGCAACATCAGTCCTAGAGGGCCACATAATTTAGCTTTAACTTTAATCAAAGAAACCTGCCAGTAGCTTTCCAGTGACTTTGAGACATTGATTAGCTTGTTTGTGTGTGCTTAATTAGTGACAGAGCAAACCTCTGCAGGACAGAGGCTCTTTAGGACCGAAGTTGTACATGGATAATGAACCTGAGAGCATGCACAGCTTGCTCTGTATGCTATATGACGTTTCTATGTTTATAAAGACAAGCGCTATACATACACACAAAATCAATCTACAAGAACATCTACATAATGACCATCATCTTAATAATCTGTCTTTCTGGGATTTTTATAATCAGTTTTATAATCACTTTAATAGGAGCAACCATGTGTAGCATACAGATGAATGAGTTACAGCTAGGACGGTTATCACTAACTATTAAACTTGAACTATCAACATAGTCAAACAGTGCTGTTTGCTTTCACTTACTGTGTGATTGTTTGGAATTTGGGGCATATTTGCTTCTCCACATGTGAATGACTGGAAATTACTTGTATTTGTCCAAAATCTCAGTCAGACCCTCCCCAATGTTCAATGTTCACTTTATTTATAAAGCACGTGTTAATACAACAAGTTGACCACAGTGCTGTACAGAAACAATACAAAATAATAAAAAATATATGCCTTTAATTGCCTGAAACGATAAAAACCCTGTATAATAATAAAATTTACACTTTTTCACAACCATTTACACTCAACAGCACACAAATCGAATTTCAGATTCAACAAGACATTCACCAATCCACCCTTTCCCAGAACAAGAATCTGTCTAATATCAATATGTTAGTCTTAAGGTTATTTAGACACTAAATCTATCACTGAAATCTTTCAGTTATTTATATATAAAGGAGTATTTATACTGAGGGTTCACCTAAACACTTGCAAATATAAGAAAATAACAAATGGTAACCAACCCAAGCTCATTCTGAAAATGTACTGCTATATACATTACTGATAGCACCAAATCCGTCTGAGCTCCCGTTTTTTTGCCGTTTGTTTTTGCAAATCTACCACTGTGTATGCTTTTTTAGATTTTAAACTTCTCTCGTGAGTGCCATTTAGGCCTGCTCTTCGCGTGTAAATTCACCAGAGGCCGCTGTTGACTGACTGTCGACTGACTGACCAATCTACTGACCCACCCTCCTCTTTCCCTAAACCCAGCCAATAGTGTTTTCAAAAGCACTATTGTGTTTTCCGCCCACTTCCCTAAGTCCGACTGACAGTGTTTTAAAAAGCAATCCAGAAAGCGAAAAGCCCTCGCTTGATTTTTACCATGCTTTCAGAATTGACCACATTCTCACCCTATTTTTTACTTGTTTGATTTTTTCTGCCTGTAATTTTTAAGTGCTATTCAAGTCTTAATAAATTGGTTCATGTGGTTTGATCAGGGTTGGAGCTAAACTCTGTAGGAAGGTAGATCTCCAGCAACAGTGTTGAGCACCCCTGGCCTTAACCTAACTCTATGACTTACAGCAGGGGTGTCAAAACTCAGTCCTGGAGGGCCGGTGTCCTGCTGAGTTTAGCTCCAACTTGCTTCAACACACCTGCCTGGAAGTTTCCAGTATATGTAGTAAGAGCTTGATTAGCTGGTTCAGGTGTGTTTGATTAGGGTTGGAGCTAAATTATCCAGGATACCAGCCCTCCAGGACTGAGTTTGAACACCCCTGCCTTACAGAATAGGTCTCAAACTTGATTCCTGGTGAGCCGCAGCTCTACACCGTTTTGCTCCACAGCTGATCCAACTAATCAAGGTGTTCAAGACCACTAGAGACTATTAAGTAGGTGGGAGTTGGAGGTGGTAGGAGCTAAACTATGCAGAGCTGTGGCCCTGCAGGAATTTAGTTTGAGACCATTGCCTTACAGGACACTTAGGGACACAAAACAAAAGTTTCTGCTTTGTCAATTATGTTCAGAATCCTCAATAATTTATCATCTCCTTGTAATATTTGTCATACACATGTCATTATGCATGTGTCACAAAAACATGAACACACACACAGACATGCGTGTGCACACACACACAAAGAGAGAAAGATTCTAGAATAGGCATCTAAGACATACAAAATAAGCCGGTTACAACTGATTACATTTGTTTTATATGGCGTGTGCACTTAATAGGAGACAAATGGTCAGTGCAGTGAAAATATGCTTTCCATTGCTGTGAATAAAAACTGACTGCCACACAAACATGATCTAATTTGTTTCAGAGACATGAGCACATGTGACTCACATGTGCATAAACTACGTTTCAATTCTACACTTAATGGTGTATTTTAGAGTGGAAATGGTTTGACAATGTCAGTGTTACTTTAGCTC